>NC_061836.1:2871436-2881436 GCF_019202785.1 Penaeus chinensis
TTCGTCTGACTTGACGTTTACATTAATGATTGTTATAGGCTATGGATTCTAGACGATTTTTAAAGACCATGGTAATGTGCTTTTGGCTTGCATCTTGCAAGAACACAATTAACGAGCTGGCAACCCTATGTGCGTGGGTGGGGGGGTGGGGGGAGGCGAGCGAAGGCCGGGTGCCGCGTGCCGAGTGCCTCTTCTCTTCAGGCATTCGAGGTCTCCGGACTAAGAAACTGAAGGTTAGAAATTTCAGTGTCTTTTAGTGTGTGAAGTGTATTTAGTGGTTCGCTGTGTGTAGTGTTACTTTGCAGGTCTAGGTAACTTACTTTAGGGTAAGTTAGGGGTCTAATAATACCACGGGGTTCCAGGGGTAGAGCCCCCTTGCTAGGGAACCCCGACTTCATCCTCCACACAGCCAGGCCGCATGGTTGGCTCACTCACTCACTCAAACACTCACTCACTCACTCACTCACTCACTCACTCACAAACACTCACTCACTCACAAATACTCACTCACTCACTCACTCATAAACACTCACTCATGTTATTAAGCAAGATACCATCAACGAACCATCTGAAAACGGTGACGACAGTGACAGTGGAAACAACGCCGACGGAGATATGCAGGAAACGGACGAACTGTGGGACATCACTCAGAAAATGATATCAGTTACGGATTATACGTATAATATCAATATGAGGAAAGCGCGCAAAATCGGGGTAGATAAACAAGATGCAGCACAGATATGTAATACTGTACAAGAAATATGCAGACTAAAGGGCTTCATCAAACACAAATTTGACCAATCAGCTAATCATAGGGTGTGATGGGGGACAAAAAAATAATTACTTTTCTTTAATGGAATATACGTGGTGTCAACCGTAGAATTAATGACTTGCTTTACTATATTCATACAAAATAATGTTGACGTTATCTGTCTACAAGATAACTTCACATCAGCCACTAAAATAAAAACCGTCCCTAGAATTAGAGGGTACCACTCCTATACCAACACAGGAATGACAGGTCTATTGACTTATGTCAGTGACACCATACTGCATAAGCTGGTGCAGAGGTCTGATAACAATAATGTGCAATATAAGCATTTACATATTCGAACCGCCGCTGACTTTTTCTCTCTGTACAATGTATACGCAAGGTGTAGAAATCTGATTCACTGCCCAACTTTCAGAATCACGGCACAATATGCATGGGGGATTTTAATGCTAGACATTATACATTTGAAGACAGTCAATGCTATGAAAATGGCGAAGAGTTCCGAAATTTTGTGAACAATAGATCTATGACCGCTTGCAACAGAGCTAATCAGTGACCACTTTGCAATAGTAACGAGATACGCTGTTGATAATAGGCTATCTGCAAAAACAAATAGGCTTAAAACTTCTATTCCTCCTTACCTTGAGCACCACTTTAAATCACGTATTTATGACTGGTATAACGATTACTTAGTAACGAGTGTTGATAAATACCACGAAAGTGGTCACTGATTACTACAACAGCTGGGTTTGTCCAAAGAAAACCTTAAAGAGCAACAATTCACAACGCCTAAAACAACCTAAGTGGGTCAGTGACCCTACATTATTAAGGGAACAAAAGCGAGTTCAGGAGCTTTTTGATATCTACAAGCAGGACAATACCCGTGACAACCTTATTCAGTTTCTTTAGGCTAACAAAAATCTACGGCAATTAAAAACTCATTTCAGAAAAGAACACTTTGAAGAGTTCCTACAAAGCATTAACAATAACACCTCAATGTCTGAGGTCTGGAAAAAAAATAATCGACTCTCAGGCAAACCAACTAACAATCCGCAGTTCCATAGTCCTCTTACACAAGCAAATATGCTCCTTAGTCAATGGGCTGGAGCGTCCAGATTGAGCTCACTTCCCACAAATATTCAGAACCACTTTAGTCAGTCTAAAATTGCACGTAAATTTGCCATTCAGATTGGATGTTCTGAGACTGACCCTTCAGACTTTGCTGGGATTACTGAATGGGAACTGAACAATGCACTGATCAAAGGAAAAGCGTCCGCACCAGGTGAGGATGGAATTACCTATAGTGTCCTCTGCCTTATAGCTCCTCTGCCTTAAAACCCCCTTTTGCACCTGTACAGGTTAAGTTTGTCACAAGGTATTCTGCCTGGCCTCTGGACGCGCAGTCTAATCATTCCTATACCGAAACCAAACACTGATAAATACCGCCCAATTTCACTAACCTCGTGTATATGCAAAGTTCTAGAAAGGATAATTTTGAACAGACTCAGGTACAGGCTGCAAGGTAAATTATCTCAGACAGTACGGATTTCTATTGCTTTGCAGAATACTATTCAAACTCTAATCCAGGGAAGCACACTGTTTTTCTTGACGTTAAGTCAGCTTTTGACATTGCAAACAGAGAAGTTATCCTAGAACAATTAGTAAGCTTTGGCATCCGGGGTAAATTATTGAGCTGGATTAGAATGTATCTTTCGAACAGATCTGCAAGTGTCTTGTTCAGGGGAATGAGAAGTACCACTTCACAATTTTTTGAACTTGAGACGCCACAGGGAGGAGTTTCTCAGCCCTATGTTGTTTAATATCCTCATGCACAAGCTGGTGGCAAATATTCCACTTGGGGATGGTGAATCCATTATATGCTATGCTGATGACATATGTGTCAAAGCATCATCACAAGAGAGGATGCAAATAATTCTCGACAAACTCACAACTGGGGCTCATGAGTGTGGATTAGTCATCTCTGCTGAGAAAACAATGGCTCTCAACCCATGTATTATACCTCTACCCACTTTTCGCATATGTGACCAGCAGCTTGACATGTGTCATAAATATAAATATCTCGGGGTGAACATAAATGATACGGACCTGATCCTTTCCCTGAAAAAGAGACTCTGGGAGAGACTGAAACCGTTGAAAGTTCTTTTTGGAAGAGAACATGGCATCAATGTTAAGCTCGCTAGACTGTTTTACTTGGCTTTTATAAGATCAGTTTTAGACTACCATACACTGCACTTGTTGCAGTGTAAGGAATCAGAGATAAATAGCTTGGAGGTAGTGCAAAATGAAGCCATGAGGATTATCCTCGGCGCCCCGAGAACAGCAAGGATAGTGAACATGAGGTCAGAACTTAACCTACCATCCATTTCTGATAGAATAATATTTATTTCCACCATATGTGAGGTCAAAGCATTGAGGGAACCCTTCTATCTTTCAGACTTCCAAAAACAACTGCAACATAAAATCACGCAAGCAGACGTGACTAATCACACACACGCGCACCCTCTGATACACAAAATCTCCATGAACATTACAAAGCTCAATGTCCCAATTAGTAAAATACCACAGGGCCGATCTATTCCACCATGGAAAAAAATAAAATTGATCGTGCACCTTACATGTCTACCAGAAAAAAAAAAAAAAGAAAAAAAAAAAAAAAAATAGTGTACATAAATGCGTGTTAAAACAAATTGCTTTAGCAACGGTAAAGGAACACACAGAGTCTATGAGCGATGATGTATACGAGTGTTACGTTGACGGATCCGCACAGTTTGTATACAAAGCTGGTTGTGCTTGCGCTGTAAACAAAAATGGCTTACTACAACATCAAGTTAATATGAGAGTGCAAAATTGGGCCAGCACTACACAAACGGAGCTGGCAGGTATACTCCTTGCAACGGAATTCTTAATGTCTCGTGGCTCTGGAGTATTATTCTGTGACTCTCAGAGTGCTCTCGGACACTAAATTCTTTCAAAGCGGGTGGCGACGAGGAAATTGTGAGTTGCATTAAGCGTAACGTAACTTGTGCAACAGAGCGCAATTTCAACATTCAATTTGTATGGCTACCATCTCATGTTGGAATAAGCAAGCACGACCACGTAGACAAATTGGCGAAGGAAGCCTGCAGCAAAGAAACTGTGAATATAGATCTTGGGATGCCTCTTGCTAGGGTTGCGCATATATTGAAAAGTTCTCATAAGGAAGAACTAGTAGATCTGACGAATACTCAAAGGCCTGAAAGCTGTACCATAAGGCACTACGATCAGTATAGAGATAGCAAGCCCTCCTATGGGTGGCACCGAAGTCGAACCAGACAATGTGACGTGGTGTTGCCAGAATACGTTTAGGTTACAGAATGTACTGACAACTGCACAGTGCAAGAAGTGCAGATAAATCTGCAGACTGTGTAACGAAGAAAACAAACGAACGCTTCAGCATTATATGTCGGAATGTCATGTGATATAGCCTTTCAGACCACCTAACATGAGTTATAAAGAACTATGTGAATATTTCATTTCATCTGATACATTGGAAGATATACTCGTATTATATCCTAGATTTACTATGTAAAATTGCCTTAAACAAACAAACAAACACACAAACAAACAAAAACAGTGTTATGTAAACACTGGCAAAAGCATATCAACGTAATATTTTTGTATGATGTATGATTTATATTTCTATATTACCATGTACAATTACAGTAGTCACAGACTGCTGTACTGTGTCAGATGTATGTAAAACTGTAATCATGATCGCCCACGCTTGAGCAGATAGCCAGGGCGGTAAATAAACTTACTTAACTTAACTTAACTATTCTATTTGTGTTTGTGCGTGTGTGTGACTGTGTCTATGTATATATATATATATATATATATATATATATACATATATATATATGTATATAATGTATAGATCATGTATATGTGTATATATATGAACGTGTATACGTGCACACACGCATATCCGGCTCTTGTCTCTATCTGTTCCCGTCTTTTCTTCTCTCTTTTTCTTTCTTTTCTTGTATACATGTTTTTTGTTTTTTTTTTCTGCTTCCCGCAGGCAGCAGCCAAGGAGAGGCGTCAGCGGTACAAGTGCATGGTCCTTGACTATTTGGAAGAACGGGAGGAGCCCCAGCGCAGAGATATACTCCTGAAGGATGTCGCTGCGAAGGCTCAGCCATCGAAGGATGAGCGCAATTCCGTGAACCAGGTAGGTTATGTTGTAGTGATTGACTCATAATTACTCTTGCTAATTAGGTCATTTAGCGCTGTCACCACCTGTTTAGTACGTCTAGGAGCAATACATGTGCCGAAAGGGGAAGACGTCTAGAAGGGTGTAAATTGATAAAAGGAAAGTATGCATGTGTAAGAAAAGGAAGAATGACCTAATCCACAAGGGTTTGTCTGGTAAGCGTGGTAAATCCGAGGGGAGTGCGTGTCAGCCTTAAGGGCTGATAGAAGGTCGTCAATTGCTTGCCACAGGTAGCCAATTTATGGTATCATTTGTCTTATAAAAAGGGTTAAAGCAAAAGGAGGAATTTCGCTCACGAAGCTTGAAAACACATTTTTCAAAACTTAAAACACTTAACACTTGTAAAAGAATACGAAATGTTACACAAGGGAATACATGTACACTTAAAAAGACCGAGCAATAAAACCAGAACCTAAAACCCACAGCGACAAACAGGCCAAAACTTCTGGAGAGAAAGGACAGGTTACTAATGGTCTTATGCAGACAGGATAATTTAAGGACTTTTCAAATTTCATAGAAAAAACGGTAGTGCACAACCGAAATCCGGATTTGGGATCACTGCCAAGAATCTGCGACAGACTCCCATTAAAAACGTGTTATTGGCCATATCTCGTCTAACCTTACTCTCTTAGCCCTTCATCTAACCCCGAGTCCGATTCCGAGTCTAACTCAGGATAGACTATCTCTCGGGTGGGCACATAAGGACGCATTTGGTTAACATGATATTTCACCTAACTGTGAGGAGGGTCGGGTTCTCGAACCAGGTAATTCACCGGCCCAATTTTCTTTACAATCCTGGCAGGCTTACTCCATCTCGGGCCTAGTGCTCCGCCTGGACCACCATGACGAAAAATACGTAGCAGCACGAGGTCTCCTTCTGTCTGATCGAATCTCTGCCTCAGTCTGTGGTTGAAGTCTCTGGCCCATCCCTGTTGGGCCTTCCTTGCAGCATCCTTGGCGGCTATCCTCCCATCTCGTAGATTTTCCCTTTGTCGACCTTGATAGGAGAAGAAACGAGCCAAATTTCATTGGGGTCTGGAACAGCAGACAGCATTTGAAGATTTGAAAGGCAAATTGGCTTCTGATCCCATTCTGAAACAGCCAGACTTCAAATGTGCCTTTGAAGTGGACTGTGACGCCTCTGGTGTAGCTATTGGCGCTTGTCTCATCCAGTGAGATGACAAAGGTAAACCCCATACCATATCTTACTTTTCCAGAAAGTTGCGTGAGGGGGAGAACAAGTTTCCTACCATCGACATTGAAGCCTTGGCAGTGGTTGAAGCTGTTAGAACCTTCGATCCCTACTTGTATGGTAAGCATTTTAAGATAAAAACTGATCATCGTCCACTTGTACACGTATTTGCCCGAGGACCAAATCTCTAAGGGTGACTCGCTGGAGCCATGAATTGTCTTTTTTATAATTGCGCAGTAACCTATAAACCTGGTGCTTCCCATTACATGCCTAACCTCTTGAATAGAAAGGTTTCCCCCATTGATGAAATCTTGAACCCGCAGACAGTTGCCGCCGCTCAGCAAGAAGACCCTTTTTGGAATGAAGTTCGTGACTACTTGCAAGATCGCCGGATGCCTAGGCAAAGGATCCCGCTGAATCTTGAAGAATTTGAACTAAGAGGTGATCTCCTATACCATCTTAGGGTCCTCCCTGGGAGAGTAATCAGCCAACTAGTGATTCTTCGTACTCTGAGGACTAGAGCTCTGGATGCTGTTCATGCAGCTGCTGCCCATCCAGGAATCTTCAGAACCTACTGTCGCCTCAGGGATCACTATAACTTTCCTGAGATGTTGGCCGAGACCAAGAGATGCGTCAACTCGTGTCTGATCTGTCAACGACGAAAAGGCCGTGCAGGAAGAAGGGCCCCATTAGCCTCCATGCCAGAAGTTACACAGCCCATGAAGAGAGTATCGGTAGATCTTGTAGATTTGCTTGGATCTACCCACGGCAACAGGTATGCTCTGGCCATTATAGATAACTTCACAAGATATTTGCAGTTGATTCCTCTGCCTAATAAGGAAGCCCGGACGGTTGCTGATGCCTTTATAAAAGATTGTTACTCCATTCGGAGTTATACTGGTTGCCGATAATGGAAGAGAATTTCATAATAGATTGTTTTTTCAGGTGTGTCAGATATTACAATAATGTAATCCGCGGTTACCTTGTTTATAGTGGACTAGCTAAACTTTTACCCGTGCGGTAAAAGTTTTTTTTTTTTTTTTCTTGCGGGGAGGGGTATTACAATAATGTAATCCAGTAAACATAATTATTAAAAATGCTATTGTTGGGTACGGTAACGAGGCAGTTCCTGCAGTAGCGTTCGCCGCCCCCCCCCCCCCCCCCACCGTCTTGCTCACTGCCTTGAGCTCGTGGGGGGTCTTGCCTCGGCCACTCCTCCACTGCCGTAGGCCTGGGCAAGATGTCTCTGCCATTTACGGGTTTGTACTTTCTTTGCTAGGGATTAGGGCGATATTATATATTTTAATATTATATCGCATAGGTAGGTTTGTCTTGTGTTTTTGTATTTTTCTTTATTGTATAGTGGTGAAGGTAGTAATAAAAATAAGTGATAATTAATTGACTATGTATTTTCCAAATCTTAATAATAAATTACTATAAAAAGGATTACAATAAAATAATGAAAATAGTACTTTATAAAGGAATGATAACACATTGGGACATGATAAATGAATTATTGAATTAACGTATTTAATGGCTATCGGATAACGTTTATGAGTAATGATAAAGATTAAAGAATGAATGACATCACTGAATGAACACTAAGAACCTTGACAACCACTAGTAGTATTTTAACACAAGGACAGTTGTTGTTACGTGGTATTAGCCATTCAAGATCAGGCCGCATCATTTTGATATTTCGTCTATCATTCTGGAGAATTAGGAGAATTAGAGTTCAGCGGAGCTGCTCTTGCCCTTAAATTCTCTTAGTGACATACCAGCCGTAACACAGACCATCCAAACACAGGCGCACTACACTACTCGGTATCACCTAGAGGCTAACGGGATGATTGAGAGAACCAATCGGGTGGTGAAAGATGCTTTGGCGACCTTGATAGGAGACCATCCTAATGACTGGGATGAGAAACTACCATTTGTCAGACTTGCCCTCAACAGTGCTGTGCACAGGAGCGTGGGTCAACAACCACTTTGTTTGATGACTGGCAGAGATGGATATTTCCCACAGGGTGTGACGAACGAGATAGACGTCGACGAGGACACAACTCAGGTGCTGAGGGAAAATCACTACAACATAACCTACCTGGTTCACGGAATTGCGCTCATCCTTCGATGGCTGAGCCTTCGCAGCGACATCCTTCAGGAGTATATCTCTGCGCTGGGGCTCCTCCCGTTCTTCCAAATAGTCAAGGACCATGCACTTGTACCGCTGACGCCTCTCCTTGGCTGCTGCCTGCGGGAAGCAGAAAAAAAACAAAAAAACATGTATACAAGAAAAGAAAGAAAAAGAGAGAAGAAAGGACGGGAACAGATAGAGACAAGAGCCGGATATGCGTGTGTGCACGTATACACGTTCATATATATACACATATACATGATCTATACATTATATATATATACATAGACACAGTCACACATATACACACACAAACACACACAAATAAAATCATTTTAAAATATGGCGCATATGTCCGTAGAGTAAAACTAATATATCCATAGCTTTATAGTGTGTGTGTGTTTATGTGCGTTCTATGAGGATGTAAGACATGTATGTTTTTGTGTGCATCTACATATTGTGTGTAAGCGTGAGTGAGTGAGTGAGTGAGTGAGTGAGCGAGTGAATGAGTGAGTGAGTGAGTGAGTGAGTGTTTGAGTGAGTGAGTGAGCCAACCATGCGGCCTGGCTGTGTGGAGGATGAAGTCGGGGTTCCCTAGCAAGGGGGCTCTACCCCTGGAACCCCGTGGTATTATTAGACCCCTAACTTACACTAAAGTAAGTTACCTAGACCTGAGTACGCGGGATATAACCATTCAGAATGTGTCGATTTTTTGTTTTTTATTTTAGATATACTTACACACACACACACACACACACACACACACACATATTTGTATTTATACATACATACATACATACATACATATATATCATATGTATATATACATATAAACATATACACACAATATATATATATATATATATATATATATATATATATATATACATATACATATACACACAATATATATATATATATATATATATATATATATATATATATATATGTATATATATATATTTATATATATATGTATGTATGTATGTATATATGTATTATTATTTGTCCATAAAATATAGGAACCTGTAGCTTGTGTACAGTAATAAAAAAGGTCTTGCCAGTAAAACAGTCCATAGCAGAATTGTAAAGCTTATTTTGATATATAGATGATAATTGAGTGCTAGGATGTAATAAATAATGATTTTTTTATAACTTACAATAAAACGATATACTTTTTAAAAATGTTTTTGATATTCTCCTATTGAATTTTATAATGAAATCATGAACAGAGAATGTTGCATCACTTTCAGTTATAATGTGTGGAAGTATATTTTGTGAAAATCATGGAAAAAAGTATAAAGAAAGTTTTATACTCTTCATAATATAAGAAAAAGACGAAAGCTTCAATTATTGATAAAATTGTACGGAAAAAAACAAAACAATTTAACTTCAGGGGCCCTGCAGCATGAAACAAAAATTATAAAACTTCGCAGAATAGACAATTTTAACTTCTTTTATTGCCAGCAGGCACTCCTGTAGGCGGTCCCTGTCTTAGGAATTGTGCATGCTCACAATTCTCTAAGTAGTGAACTAGTGTGGCGTTCGGCTCGCCGCAGTGCTTGCAGCACCTTTCATCGCGTTCGATTGTTGGGATAATCTGCCATGCACAGTGGTAACCTAGGCGCA
>NC_061836.1:2893936-2898936 GCF_019202785.1 Penaeus chinensis
TGGCAAATAGGTAATGCACATTACCCATTGCTTTATTTCCCTATCAAAAAACAATGGATGATAGTTCATCTAAAAAAAAAAAATCACAAAGTTGACCAACAACAGATTAACGCACTTTTAAAACAAAAGGAATTTATCTCATTGAATTTGTATTTTTGAGTCCAAAAGACTAAAATCTGTAAGGTTCTTCACATAACTATGTGATTAACATAATATTGCAATACCCAATTCATCTATATAAAATATCTCTAAAAATGCTGAAAATCTATACACATTCACTCCTATACTGTGTATTTCTTGTAGAATATGAAACTTGTATATACAGTATATACAGTGGATATATACAGTGTGACAAGCACATAAATCATCTTTCCTTACACACCTAATACGAGCCCTTCCCCACCAAATACAACGTCACGAAGATTTGGCACACGCCTGCCCACAAGCATATGGCAACGAGCCACATGTAATGCTGAAGGGGAGAGGAAAAGGGGTTCTTCACCCCCATGCCGATGTGCTCTAGGGTCATCTTTCTCGCGTAATGGACCAAAGTCGCAGGAACAACATACTGTAAACGAAAAAGGGAGACCGTATTGGTTGTATTCCAGATATACATATTTCCAGAAAGCATTGGTTTGAACAATATCAGGGATATTTTATGAAGGAATAGCAAGGGATAGGTTGCCAAGTGAAAAACAGTATAGCTGCAATAAGTCATGTTTGTCATGTACTACTGTTTATATAATATTACATAATGATTACAAATTCATTAGATGGTGACTATAAAAATATTACATTTAATTTTTCATACATATTTCAGAGGTATTTAAAACATAAATTTCCACAAGTGGATTTTATATTTTCTAAACAGCTAAAGATGCAGGTAAAGAGGTGTTCCTCTGATAGCTTAAAGTACTCACAGTATATTGAATAAAGAAAAAAACTACTTTCAGTTTTGCCAGACTAGCTTATAACCCCCCCCCCCCCCACACACACACACACAGAGAGAGGACAGGAGACGGAGACAGAGAGGACAGAGGAGAGAGAAAAAGAGAGAGAGACAAAGAGAGACAGAGAGAGACAGAGAGAGACAGAGAGAGACAGAGACAGAGAGAGAGACAGAGAGAGAGAGAGAGAGAGAGAGAGAGAGAGAGAGAGAGAGAGAGAGAGAGAGAGAGAGAGAGAGAGAGAGAGAGAGAGAGAGAGAGAGAGAGAGAGAGAGAGAGAGAGGGGGGGGGGGGACAGCACTTTTGAAATAGGTCAAAGTCGCTACATCCTCACCTGAATGATGGAGCCAGCGTAGGCCCCTGTGATTCCCACCAGGAATTCCACGTTGGAGGTGACCAGGCCTATGATTGTGGGCGGGATGATGGCCAGGAGCGGGAAGAGGCATCGCGAGGTGAAGAAGGAGTAGCGCCGCGTTTCCCTCAGAAAGAGACCCTTGAGGTTGTTCCGCAGTGTGATGGCTATGATGGGGAAGTTGGTGCTCAGGGTAAACACTGGAAACAGCAGAAGGAATACCTGTGGAAATAATGCAATAAGTATCAAGTTTATATAAAGCATCCAAGTACTGTGAAGTATAAGAATGGTACAAAAAGCTCAAACTGACTATCAGAATATATCATTTCCTATACAGGAAGGTATGGTTCTGATGAAAAACACATGCAAATAAACTAAACAAACATCCATTAAGTTCCAAAGATCAAACATTACCTGAAGACAGTAAATAGCCATTGGCGTATCAACATCTTTACACCTGTCTGGCTGGAAGTTCAGGGTGTAAAGGTCATTTAGATGTGCAAAGGCAAAGATCCCAGTAAAAGCCAACAGCAAGTAGAACAGAAGAATCAACAAGTAATCTGCACCTAACAGCTGTAAGGTAAAAAAAAAATAAATACATATGTAAAACACTGCATAAAATACAAAATATATATATATATATATTTCCGGGTGAAAAAAAGTTACTACAGTTAAATTACAAAGAACCGTACACAAATAGTTGGTACTTAATTCTTTATAATATTCCATATCAAGAAAATACTGGAAAGAAGAGAAATAATAATGCATACTGTCAAGCATCAAACTCCATTACATATCAACCCACTGGTGACAAGTACACACTGCCCTTGGTGGCTTTGCTATATATATATATATATATATATATATATATATATATATATATATATATATATATACATATTTTTTTTTTTCTTCTTCTTGACTTTTTGTGAATAAAATTGTTCAAGTTTCAATTATCATTAACAATGAACATATTATCATTATTATCATCATACCTCAATTAACTATGAAAATAGTAAAAAAAAATCAGAACAACATTTTTTTATAAATTCAAGGTAAGGTCTGACAAGCCTAGTAAAGAAGTCCTTGGTGATTAAGGACTTGTGATGCCTTTCATTTATAAACAAAATTAATAGAGCAAAATCACTGTGGACAGTGCAGTTATACTGAATACATGCAGTATGGGCATTAACAGATTAATTTACATTTATGTGTATGTATATATATACATACACACACACACACACACATATATATATATATATATATATATATATATATATATATATATATATATATATATATATACTTATAAAATGTATTACAACTTCTTTATCCTCTAATTTTACTTTTATTTCCCATTGATTCTCTTATGACTACCCAGTGACATGTAACATTCATGCATTGTACCATATATGGACATGTTTAGAGCCACACCTGTAATATATCAAGTTCAAGTTATATTACACAGCCTTGAACTACATTGCACTGAATTAGTTTAATTTAGATTTAAGGGTAAAGTTTCATGAAAGAGGATATGCCAACAGTTCTTAACTTCAGTTCACCAGAGTCCCATGGGTTCTGTAGACCAGTCCAAGGGTTCAGTAGAGGCCCTCCAAAAACTCATTAATATTGCACTTATTTTTTTATGGATACATGCATTCAGACTTTTTGCTTTAACCAATTTTGTGACTGACCTAAACGGTCTTGAGTTTTTATGTAATTTTTTTTCTAGATGATTTTAAAAACTGATTTCTTTTTGTCATATTTTAGGGGTTTGGCAAATGTATAATAACTTTTGCTTGGGTTTTTATGCCTTTAGAAAAGTTAAGAACCACTGGATTAAATTTATCAACATTCAGGCAACCTTACACCCCCTTACATTACAATATATTATTAACTGGGTTTTGATACAGTGGGTTGAGCTTTATAACCAGAATGCTGTGTAAAACTTCTACTCATTACAATTAAAGGTGAAACTTTATTAAATATAACATAATCAATGACTGTGAGTGGGTGCAAAACAAACCTTCAAAATAGACTTCTTTTCACTTATTGGCGTAATGAGTGCTGGTAAGGAATGGTGACACATAAAGCTATATACGCACACCCCAAACAACTGAGGGAGCTTGGTGATATCGGCCGCAGGGGGGTGACCTTGGTTCTTCCCTTCCGCCAAGAGCACAATGGCCCACGTGATCATGGTGCCCATCGCTGCAAGGCAAGCATGCTTTGGTTATTGGGCAGGCTGTACACTTTATGTTGATTCCTTTAATTCTTTTTATTTGTGTGTGTGGATGTATGTGTAGCTAGATTTAATATACTGGATGCATAGCATTCTCAAGTTTGATGTGTTTTGATTTTTATATATGGAAAATGCACACACACACACACACACACACACACACACACACACACACACACACACACACACACATACACACATACACACATACACACATACACACATACACACATACACAAACACACAAACACACAAACACACAAACACACATATACATGTATGTGCAAACACATTCATATATATACATTTATGTACATACCGACATACACACACATACATTTATGTACATACCGACACACACACACATACATGCACACACACACACAGTTGCACACTCTCTGTTTCTCTTACTATCTCATTCACACTCACCCTCACTCCCACTTTCACTCACCCTCACACTCACTCCCTCACTCCCACTTTCACTCACCCTCACACTCACACTCACCCTCACTCCCACTTTCACTCACCCTCACACTCACACTCACCCTCACTCCCACTTTCACTCACCCTCACACTCACACTCACCCCTCACTCCCACTTTCACTCACCCTCACACTCACACTCACCCTCACTCCCACTTTCACTCACCCTCACACTCACACTCACCCTCACTCCCACTTTCACTCACCCTCACACTCACACTCACCCTCACTCCCACTTTCACTCACCCTCACACTCACACTCACCCTCACTCCCACTTTCACTCACCCTCACACTCACACTCACCCTCACTCCCACTTTCACTCACCCTCACACTCACTCCCTCACTCAGAAAGACAAAAAGAAAAAGGCAGTATTTCCTTAATCCTAATCTACGCAAATCTCAATTTCAGAGAACTCACTTACCGAGCCACCTTGTGATGGTAGTCAAGATCTGCATGTACTTGGTCTTCGTGAGATTGAAGAAGACAAAGGGACCCATGACCCCAACAAAGCTGAACTGTGAACAAGAAAATCAACAAAGGTAAAAAGATTAAGAAGTAGAGAGATTCATAAAGAGAAAAAAAGAAAAAAAAGAAAAAAAGATAACACTAACATATAAGAAATGGTTACCCTGTTTTTTCTCCCTCTATAAAATTTTCCTATCAAAACAAATGTGTTCTTATCACAGAAGGTGTGCGCTTTTGTCAAAGTCGTTGCGTGGGTTCAGTATCTGACTCCTAATACAACAGGAAAATAAAAACATTCCAAGGGACAAACTTGACAATACTTCATATAAAACACTACATTTCACCTTCTCTTCTTCATTACATACATTCCACAAAACATTCTTATAGCAAAGCCCTGCTCACAAACAGTGAAGATGAAGATCACAAATAAATAAAAACAAATAAAGGCCTTAATAAAATTGGCCCATAACCAGTGGGAACGGAGTAATACTTACAGTACAGATTCT
>NC_061836.1:2903936-2916065 GCF_019202785.1 Penaeus chinensis
GTTACAGAAAGAAAAAATAAATTATTAACACATTCATAATTTTTTCAAAAAGTGTCCCAACGACCTCGTCTTCAAGTATGAATGTTAAGAACTGTGGTAAGAAGGACCATGTTTG
Source organism: Penaeus chinensis (assembly GCF_019202785.1). Classification (NCBI taxonomy): domain Eukaryota; kingdom Metazoa; phylum Arthropoda; class Malacostraca; order Decapoda; family Penaeidae; genus Penaeus; species Penaeus chinensis. Next base: position 2,904,052 of record NC_061836.1, read on the forward strand.
TAAGGGAAAAAACTATGTGTATGGGGTGACTTGTGCACATGCCCCTGAGTGTGCATGAACATATATGTGTATTAGCCCAACCCTCTCTCTATCTCTCTCTTTCACTCTCTTTCTTTCTCTTGTCTGCGTATGTGTGTTTGTGTGTGCATGTGCTTACTTTACTTAGAATGAATAAACAGATATACAATAATGTATATGAAATGTAAAACTGTAAAAGAAGGGATGTTTTAGTCACATTCTGTGAACATGAGAGGGTAAGGGTTTGAAAAATAAATAAAAAATTAAATCCACAAATAAAAAAATAAACAAAAGATCAACATATCAAAGTTGATAGTAAATAGCAAATTTCTCTAATTTGTCTTTCAATAAGTTAACCGACATGTTTAATCGTTCCTCTTCCTTTCTTTTAACGAAAATCCAAATAAAGTCAAAGTAAGATTTCTTTGACTGAATAAGGGAAACAGCAAACTCAGAATTACCAGTGTGCAAACCATCAGTTTCTGAAACACAAAGCCAATGAGCGAATTCAAGCACAAGAGCCAAAGCTAGCAATTCATACACTGGTAACACTGGCTGGCAAACTTAGCCACGGAGAGGACTGTGTATTTGAAAATGATGTTGCTGGTGTGTCTTGATGTATCTGGATCATTATTCTTTCTCGATCTTGATAAAAACGGTCAACTATTAAATCTCTTAAAAAATCCATTGAAAAAAGAGAAAGAAACGAATATGATTTGACTATATAATACACACAACATAAAACACAATGCGAGGCTGAATTCAACATAAGAGACACAAAACTCATATGGAAAATCAAAACCAATAGAAACTGAATACCTATCACCCAACGGAACAGATTATAGCGAGAGGATCTGATGACGTGATGCCCCCGACCACCTCCGTCAACGCGTTCATCCTTCATTCCCTCGTCATTTCCAATTTCACAAGCGAAAGGCAGCCGACCACATTCACCACCCCTTTCCTCCTTTCCTTTCACTCTTATCCTATTTACTCTCTTTCTTTTCTTCTTCCTTCTCACTCTCCTCACTTTCATTTTTTTTTATTGATTTATTCCATGATATTCAACAAACAGAGACAAAGGCCACAACTCCTGCAACATCTTAATCATACTGCACATCGTCTGGCCAGAGGACGTTCGAGAAATCTTACTCTAAAATACTGAAAACAAAGCTAGAAACATATGGGTAGTGTAAAATGCCAGCAATGTCACTATGAGCTTTATATCATTTTAGGGGAAAGATTACTGATATATAACAAATTTGTATATGATTTCAGCCAAATGCCTACATAAAAAAGGAAAAAAAATGCAACTTGCACACTTGAACAATATACAGTATCTTTGATGGAATTAAAGAGATTCTTATTAGCATTAACAATAAACAAAAATAATGTCATACTTTTTATGCAAATATAGCCTGACATCTTAATGTAAAGAAATAAAAATTTTGTCATAACTATCTTACATTTGGCAGGAATGAATTTCACTTTTGATGCTATCCGTATGGAGCAATAATACTTTTAAAGTGTGTGTATTCACATTGCCCCTCCCCCAAATGCACACGCACACATGCCCACAAGCGCGCACACACACACACACACACACACACACACACACACACACACACACACACACACACACACACACACACACACACACACACACACACACACTCACACACACACACACACACACACACACACACACACACACACACACACACACACACTCACTCACTCACTCACTCACTCACTCACTCACTCACTCACTCACTCACACACACACACACACACACACACACACACACACACACACACTCACACACACACACACACACACACACACACACACACACACACACACTCTCAATCACTCAATCACTCAATCACTCACACACACACAAACATGCCTGTATGCACATAGCCCATATAACTTATTCCCATGACACAGGACAAAAAACAATTAGCACCATAAATAATAACCAGTTTCTTCACTAATTTCTTGACTCCTTTTTCCTTCTTTTTACACTAGCTGTAAGTACTAACATTATCTATACTAAACATAAAGAAATATAATAATGATAATAATAAAAGATAATAATCAAATACACTTAACTGATAACACCCTACTTAACTAGACCTTCAACTAACAATATAAACGACAGGGAAATGGGGGTAGCACTTTTATTTCAATCTATAGAACAGTTAGCTAAGTATCGAAACGGAAGATAATCCTGTGCTATAGATTTTTGTCCCCAGGTCAGATCCAACTGGGATAGGGAAGGTATGCTTTACATTTTGATTAATCAGAAACAGATATCTTATAGATGAAAAAAATGATTGATTAAATTCCTTATATCAATATTCTTAGGTAGTTCAGTGGAAAAAAAATATGTTCCTCACAATAATATAAAAATACTATTTACAGAGCAGACGCACTGTCAAAATATGGCAAGATGAAGAAAAAAACTATAGTTTTAATATAAATGCCTGTATTACAAGCACAAGCACAGCTTATGCAACATGGATCTGTCCTGAGAGATTAACTTAGATGTGACTGATCTAAATGGAAAAAAACAGACTAAGAAACATAACAGCAATCATATATTGAATTTCGGAGGAAAAAATGTCTTTGAAACTTGAGATGCATTCACATAACCAAATCCAAACAAATAAATAATACATAAACGAAATAAAAACATATACCTATTGATATATGCTTCCTTCTGACTATTAGAATAATAACGATAAAAATTATATAGTAAACAAAACACTAAAAAAAAAATTAGAACAAAGGCGAAGCTACAGCAGCACAAAGGGAGACAGACAGGGGCAGTTACGGAAGCAGAAAATACCACGAGGGAAGTCATCGAAGTCAAAGAGTCGTTATCTCCGTCCTGGGGAATGGGTGGTGAAATGGAGGTGGTAGTGGAGATGAGAGTGGAGGTGGAGGTGGAGATGGTGGAAGAGGTGGTGTTGTTAGTGGTGATGAGGAGATTGGAGGCAGAGGGTGCCGCTGCTGTTCTCGGTGGTGAGTTTAATGGGTGTGGTGGTGATGATGATGGTGAGGGTGGTGGTGATGGATGCTGTGGTGATGGAGGTGGGGAAAGGTGTCGGAGGTTTAGCTGGTTCTGATAGCGGGTGTGACGCTCCGGGGAGGAGTCTAAAGGCACCTTCTTGAGCTGCTTCATGCGTCGGCAGTGGTTGATGGCGTTGGCGCAGGCCATGCTCTCCACCACCCACGTGGCCGTCATGTAACTGTAACAAAACATGAAAGGTGTGAAAATCTTGACAAATAATGGACACCATAGAAGTGGTGACAAGCTTAGATATCAATAAGATAATTGATGAAGAATCTGTTGTAATGATAATTAATGTGTAGATAATAATAAGAAGAATCTGATAAGATTCTGAGAGAAATATCGTATGGGGTAATGGCTAAAATCTTCATAATAAGATACATACCAGTGGTTATAATGCAATAAACAGACTGTGGCAATGAGGATTATTGTATATATACAATTAATACAGAGACAAAAATAAAGATACTGGTAAAGAGATAAATAAAGTGAATAACAGGTATAGTTTATAACACTAGAAATAATACTGTAACTAATAATCAACTGATAGTGATAATGGTATTTGCTTTCATGACCAGTGCAGACCATGGCATACAATTACTTGGTACAATCACAATATACAAAGCAAGAATCCATTATTCATAAATATATACAATCAAATAAACAATTATGGAATAACTCAGTGCCTTCCTATGTGCAAATTCCTAATTTTCCAAAACAAACACACACACACACACACACACACACACACACATTCTCTCTCTCTCTCTCTCTCTCTCTCTCTCTCTCTCTCTCTCTCTCTCTCTCTCTCTCTCTCTCTCTCTCTCTCTCTCTCTCTCTCTCTCTCTCTCTCTCTCTCTCTCTCTCTCTCTCTCTCAAACACAAGACTATAAAAATAATCACAAAGATATAAAGTCACTCCAGATCACAATAACTGACAACTATACATGTTACAAGAACTCTCTTACCCCCTGCTCCTGTGTCACCAGATAGCAACTATCTCCTTTCTTTCCTTCTTTCTTTCTTTCTTTCTTTCTTCCTAACCCCCTGCCTTTCTGCTTGTCTCCCTCCTTCCATCCCCCTTCCTTCCTTTCTCGCCTGCCTTCCTCCCTCCCTGACTTCCTGTTTCTCTCCCTCCTTTCCACCAATTTCCCTCACTCTCTCCCTTCCTCCCTCCCTCTTCCCTTCCTCCTGCCCTCTCATTTCCCTCCCTCCCTCCCTCCCTCCCTCCCTCCCTCCCTCCCTCCCTCCCTCCCTCCCTCCCTCCCTCTCTCCCTCCCTCCCTCCCTGACTCCCTGTTTATCTCCCTCCTTCCCACCTATTTCCCTCACTCTCTCCCTCCCTCCCTTCCTCCCTCTTCCCTTCCTCCTGCCCTCCTATTTCCCTCCCTCCCTCCCTCCCTCCCTCCCTCCCTCCCTCTTCCCTTCCTCCTGCCCTCCTATTTCCCTCCCTCCCTCCCTTCCTGACTCCCTGTTTCTCTCCCTCCTTTCCACCAATTTCCCTCGCTCTCTCTCCCTTCCTCCTGCCCTCCCATTTCCCTCCCTCCCTCTCTCCCTCCCTTCCTCCTTCTTCCCTTCCTCCTGCCCTCCCATTTCCCTCTTCCCTCCCTCCCTCCCTCCCTCCCTCCCTCCCTCCCTCCCTCCCTCCCTCCCTCCCTCCCTCCCTCCCTCCCTCCCTCCCTCCCTCCCTCCCTCCCTCCCTCCCTCCCTCTCTCCCTCCCTCCCTCTCTCCCGAATACACCCCCTCCAAGCGATACCTTTCCCTGTTGTCACATAATCAGCAGTTTGTGCGGTCAGACGGCCGGCCCCCATATCGCGCGGGTAGTGACAGGCTCTGTGGTCAGCGTTCACGGGTTGTGGGCACGGGAATGAGGGGAGGGGAGGGGAGGGGGAAGAAGGGGGGGAGGTAGGATGGAAGAAGGGAGGGAGGTAGGATGGAAGAAGGGGGGGAGGTAGGATGGAAGAAGGGGGGGGAGGAAGGATGGAAGAAGGGGGGGAGGTAGGATGGAAGAAGGGGGGGAGGTAGGATGGAAGAAGGGGGGGGAGGAAGGATGGAAGAAGGGGGGGAGGTAGGATGGAAGAAGGGGGGGGGAGGTAGGATGGAAGAAGGAGGGCAGGAGGTAGGATGGAAGAGGGAGGAGAGGAGCAAAGGGAGAGAAGGGGGGAGAAAAGGGAAAGAAGGGGAGGGGAAGGGAAGGGAAGGGGAGTGGAGTGGATGGGAAGGGGAGTGGAGGGGAAGGGAAGGGGAGAGAAAGGGAGGGTAGAGGAGAGAAGATGAAAGGAGGGAAGGGAAAGAAAAGGAAGAGGAGGCTAGGCGAGGGAAGGACAAGAATCTAGTGAGCAGGGGAGGGGGAACTTGAAGAGTAGAGAAAGAGAAGTGATGGGGAGTAGAATAGGGGGGGGGTAGAGAGAAGGGGAAGAGGGGAGGTACAGGAGGGAGAGAAGACAGGAGGGGGGGCACAAGATGGGGGAGGGGATGGGGTATAACAATTGCGAATCGTTTTAGAATCAATAGACAAGTATTTAAAAAAAAAAAAAATAATAATTTTAACAGCCCGGAGATAGCAGGAACCGAGATAGAGAATAAACAAAAAGCGGAACGGTGTAAACGACCTTAAGAGAAGAGAGGAAACTAAAAATACAAAAAAAAAAAAAAAAAATCCCTCAAACAAATATGGGAGAAACAAAAATAACAGGACAAAAGCCCACCCCCCCGCCTCCCTTACAGACTCTCATTCCCCTCCACCCCCACTTCCCCTTCACTTTCACCCCACCTCCCCCTCCATCCCCACCTCAACCTCCCCCTCCATCCCCCCCTTCCCCTCCACCCTCCACCCCCACCGCCCCCTCCTCCCTATCCCTTAACATGCACCAAAAAGCATCATGCATATCAGCTGCCTCCGATCCCCCTGTGAACATCTGTCTGCATGACTCACACACGTACACACTTACCCACGCCGACGCCGGGCTCGTGAGCGGGAGGAAGAGGGGGGAGGAGGAAGGAGGAGGGATAGGGGAGGGATAGAAGAGGAAAGGAGGGACAAGGAGGGAGAAGGATGGATAGGAGGAAGGGTAGAAGGAGGGATAGAAGGAGGGATAGAAGGAGGGATAGAAGGAGGGATAGGAGGAGGGATAGGAGGAAGGATAGAAGGAGGGATAGGAGGGATAGGAGGAAGGAGGGAGGAGGAGGGAGGGATAGAGGAAGAAAGTAGGGAGAAGGAGGGATAGGAGGAAGGATAGAAGAGAGAAGGAGGGAGAAGGAGGGATAGAGGAGGAGGGAATGGGGGTAGGAAGGGGAGGGGAGAGAAAGGGGGAGAAGGGAACAGGAGGGAGAACGAGGGAGAGAGGAATGGGAGGGGGGCAGGAGGGAGATGGGGAGAAGGGGATAGGGATATGAGGGGAGGGAAGGGGAAGGGAAAAAGAGAGAAAGAGGAAGAGAAAGAGAAAGAGATATAGGGGAGAGGAGGGAGGGAGAGGAGGGAAGGAGAGGAAGGATTGGGACGGCAGGGGGAGAAGGGGGGGGGGGGAGGTGGAAGAAGGGGAATGGGGATGAAGGAGAAGGAAGAAGACGGAAAAAAATGAAAAATCGGAGGAAAAGCGAACCAAGAACTAACCAGAAAAGAGACGAAGCAGACGAATCAAAGAAAAGGAGACAAACGAAAGCAGACGAAAAAAAAGAAGAAGAAGCAAAGTGACCAGCAATGACAACAAAAAAAAGCGACGGGGAAAAGAAGCCACGATAACAGGAGGAAGGAGACGACGGAGAGAATTACACGAAAAGAGGAAGCAGAGGCGGAAAGCGGGAGAGGGGAAAGTGGATTATCCTCATCGAATCCCTGGACAATGCGTTGAGTGGGCCTGTGCGTGTGTCTGTTTGTACGTGGTTTTGGGTTTATTGGCCAATGTGATTGTGTGTCTGCAACTGCGAGTTTGCGCGCGTGAATGTGTGCGTGTGTGTGGAAAAATGGGGGGGGGGGGGGGCGGTGGCGTATTTGCTTGCGTGCGAGCTTGTGTAAAAGAGAACGAGGGAGAGGGAGAGAGGCAGAGAGAGGGAGGGAGAGAGGCAGAGAGAGAGGGAGAGAGGCAGAGAGAGAGGGAGAGAGGCAGAGAGAGAGGGAGAGAGGCAGAGAGAGAGGGAGAGAGGCAGAGAGAGAGGGAGAGAGGCAGAGAGAGAGGGAGAGAGGCAGAGAGAGAGGGAGAGAGGCAGAGAGAGAGGGAGACAGGGAGGGAGGGAGAGGGAGGGAGAGAGAGAGAGAGAGAGAGAGAGAGAGAGAGAGAGAGAGAGAGAGAGAGAGAGAGAGAGAGAGAGAGAGAGAGAGAGAGAGAGAGAGAGAGAGAGAGATAGAGATAGAGAGAGAAGAACGCTTGAGACTTCCAAAGAAAAGCACCAAGAAAGACCGCCAAAGCTACTCATACGCAAATGAGACGGGAACGAGCGCATGCAGAATGCACAGGAGGAGAAGGACAACGCAAAGCAGGACACGAGGAGGAGAGGGAGCCGGCGAGAGAAGAAGGGCGCTGGGAGAACAAAGAGCTGGGGGAGGGACAGGGGCAGGGGCAAGGGCAGGGGCGAGGGTAGGGGAAAGGGGAGTGGCAGGGGCATGGGCAGAAGCAGTGGCAGGGGCAAGGGTAGGGGTACGAGAAAGGGGAGTGGCAGGGGCATGGGCACGGGTAGGAAAAGGGGTATGGGACAGAGGAAGGGACAGGGCAAGGGCAGGGGTAATGGAGGAGGAGGAGGAGGAGGAGGAGGAGGAGGAGGAGGAGGAGGAGGAGGAGGAGGAGGAAGAAGACGAAGTGGAGGAAAAAAGAAAAGAAAAAGTAGGGGGAGGAAGGAGAGACAGGAAAAAAGAGAAAAGGGTACAGAAATGAGCAGGCGACGAAGACAAATCCATACCTCCCCCTTTCTTCCCTTCCTTACCCTCAATTTCCTATTCTTCTCCTACACCTCCTCCCTCCATTGGCCCCTCCACGCCCCTGTCTCTCCTAGCCCCTCCCCATCCCTCCCTCCCCACCCCTCCCTCCCTCTCCACCCTCACCCTCACTCTATGCTCCCCTCCCTCTTCTCACGAAATCTCTCCCCTTTCTCTATTCCCCACCCTCCTTTCCTCCACTTTTTAACTCCCGTCCTCCTCCCCCCCCACTGCATATCTCTTTCCCTCCCTCCTTCTCTCCATCTCTCCTTCCTTCTACCTCTTACCTCCCTCCCTCCTTCCCTCCCTCCCTCCCTCCCTCCCTCCCTCCCTCCCTCCCTCCCTCCTTCCCTTTACTTCTTACCTCCTTCTCTCACTCTTTCCCTCTACGTTTTTCCTCCCTCTTTCCCTCCACCATTTACAACCCCTCACTTCCACCCCCACTCTCCACACCCCTCCCTCCTTCCCACCTCCAACGCCCCCCCCCCCCCTCCTCCCTCGCCCGCCTGAGCCCTCCCTCCCCAACGCCTGCACCCTCGAGGAGGTCCCCCTGGCGGCGTCTGGCGAGTGACGGTGACTCAGGGCGTCCCCAGCTTCCGTTGCTCCTGCTCCTGCTCCTTCTCCTGCTCCTTCTCCTGCTCCTTCTCCTTCTCCTCCTCTTCCTACGTCCCCCTCTTCTTCTTCTTCTTCTTCGTCTCTTTTCTTTTTCTTTCGTTTTTTACTTCTTCTTCTTCTGCTGCTCCTTCTTTTCGTTCTCTTTCTCCTTCCCCTTCTGTTTCACCTTTTTTTTTCTTCGTCTTTTCTTCTTTTTCTGTTTCATCTTCGTCTTCTTCTTCATTTTCATATTACTATTTTCAGTATTGGTATTACTATTATTATTATTATAACTAATACTATTATCATAATTATAATCATAATCATAATAATACTTATTATCATAATTATTATTACTATCATTACCATTATCATTATCAATCATTTCTCCCTCCTTCCCCCTCCCTCCCCCCCACCATATCTCCCATCCTCCCTCCCTCCTTAATCCCAGTAACCTTCTGACACCCATCCTAAATACGCCCCCTCCCTTACCTCCTCCCTACCACCCCCTCCTCTTCCTCCCCCCCCACCCCCTCCCCCTTCCGACCCGCTCTCAAATCCCCTCACCCTCCTCGCCATCCCCTTCCCCCACCCACCTTCACCCCCTCTCTCACCCCCTCTCTCACCCCCACCCTCCCCACCCCCCCTTCCCCCAGCAGGATATGGTCTATAAGCTCCCCCGATCCCACAGAAGGCGCGACTGACTGTCACTCCGCGGGCATCGATGTTGTGTCTCCGGCTCGCGCGCCGGGGAGGTGTCACGGCGACACCGACTGTCATTTGTCTGCGTGTGTGCGCGTTTCGCGTTCTCGCTCTCACGCTCTCGTTTTCTCTCGTTTGTTTGTTGGATTGTTTCTCTCTCTCTCTCTCTCTCTCTCTCTCTCTCTCTCTCTCTCTCTCTCTCTCTCTCTCTCTCTCTCTCTCTCTCTCTCTCTCTCTGTCTCTGTCTCTGTCTCTGTCTCTGTCTCTGTCTCTGTCTCTGTCTCTGTCTCTGTCTCTGTCTCCCCCCCACTCTTTCTCTCGTTTCTTCTCTCTCTCCCTCGGTCTCTCTCTCTCTCTCTCTCTCTCTCTCTCTCTCTCTCTCTCTCTCTCTCTCTCTCTCTCTCTCTCTCTCTCTCTCTCTCTCTCTCTCTCTCTCTCTTCTCTCATCGTCAAAGTTGTACAAATCAGTAAAGAAAAAAGAAAAAAGAAAAAAAAAAAAAAAAAGCAGGCCGAGCGCCTTAACTCTTAAACGAAAGATATTCTAAACAAAACATTTTTTGTACAACTATATCTTCTGTACAAAAGATCAACAGACAAGCGATTAACAAAACAAATCTCCTCCTCCCCTTAAATATCATCTTTCTTCCCCCCCTCTCTCTCCTTTATTCTTTCCTTCCTTTCTCCTTCTCTCTCCTCTCTTCCTTTCTCCTTCTCTCTCCTCTCTTCCTTCCTCGCTCTCTCTCCTCTCTTCCTCCCTACCTCTCTCTCCTCTCTTCCTTTCTCCTTCTCTCTCCTCTTTTCCTTTCTCCCTCTCTCTCCTCTCTTCCTTCCTCCCTCTCTCTCCTCTCTTCCTTTCTCCCTCTCTCTCCTCTCTTCCTTTCTCCCTCTCTCTCCTATCTTCCTTCCTCCCTCCCTCTCCTCCTTCCTACCTCCCTCTCCTCCCTCTCCCCCTCCCTCCTTCCACCCTACCTACCTACCTACCTACCTACCTACCTACCTACCTACCTACCTACCTACCTACCTACCTACCTACCTACCTTCCCTCTCTCTCCCTCCCTCCCCACAGCTCCCTCACGTGGGTAGCAACAGCGTCGTTGTGTTGATGGAGAGAGACAGAGGAGGAGAGGGGGGGGAGGGGGGCAATAAGAAGAGTAAGAGGGGAGGCGCAAAGGAATGAGGGAGGGAGGGAGGGAGGGAGGGAGGGAGGGAGGGAGGGAGAGAGGGAGAGAGAGAGAGAGAGAGGGAAGGAGGGAGGGAGGGAGAGAGGGAGGGAGGGAGGGAGGGAGAGAGGGAGAGAGGGAGAGAGGGAGAGAGGGAGAGAGGGAGGGAGGGAGGGAGCGAGGGAGGGAGAGAAGAAGGAAAGGAAAGGAAAAAGGGAATGGAAAGAGAAGGAAGCGAAGTAGGGAATAAGAAAGGCAGGGGTAGGGGGAGGAAGGGAGGAAGGGAGGAAATGATGGAGGTAGTGTACATAAGGGAGGGGGGGTAGAGAGAACAGTAGGGAGGGGGGGAATGACGACCCGCACAGATTGCTAACACATGACCTGGCCAAGCCCCTCCTTCCCTCTCATTGCCCTCCCTCCCTTTCCCTCCAGAGAGAGAGAGAGAGAGAGAGAGAGAGAGAGAGAGAGAGAGAGAGAGAGAGAGAGAGAGAGAGAGAGAGAGAGAGAGAGAGAGAGAGAGAGAGAGAGAGAGAGAGAGAGAGAGAGAGAGAGAGAGAGAGAGAGAGAGAGAGAGAGAGAATGAATGAGGAAGAGAAAGAAAGAAAGAAAGAAAGAGAGGGAAAGAGAGAAAGAGAGAAAGAAAGAAAGAAAGAGAGAAAGCGAGAGAGAAAGAAAGTGAGAAAGAAAGAAAGAAAGATTGAAAGCGAGAGATAAAGAAAGTGAGAAAGAAAGAAAGAAAGAGAAAGAAAGAGAGAACGAAAGAGAGAAAAAGAAAAAGAAAAAAGCAAGAAAGAGAAAGAGGGAGAGGAAAAGAGAGGAAACAAAATAACATCAGCATGACGAGCATAGACAGGAGCAAAGTAAAAAGAGAAGATCCAAAAATGGACAAATCAGAGAAGGAGATTTCAGGTTCGTATTTCCGCTCACGAGACGCGACCACAGCGGCGACGTACGTACATACTTACATGTATATATACATACATATTACAAAAAAATACATACATACATAACTACGCATAGACATACAGCATTACATACACACATAAATACTTAATACAAAAATACTAACACCCACAGGCAAAATTACAAACATACATAAATAAGCACACACACACACACACACACATTCATACAGAAATACACACACACGGTAATATGCATGCCCCCATAACCCCCCCTAACCCCCCCATTCCTGCCCCCCCCCCACCCTAACCCTTTCCAACCACACTGGAAAAAAATATATATATAAAAAATCGGGTTTGGAGTCCGAGACATAACCTCCGTGTCGCCTTCTAACAATAATGCGATGTTACTTCAGAGCAGGGGGGGGGAAAGGAGGGGGGGAGGAGGAGGAGGAGGAGGAGGAGGAGGAGGAGGAGGAGGAGGAGGAGGAGGAAAAGGGAAGGATGAAAGAGGAGAGGAGGGGGGGAGGGAGGGGGGGAGGGAGGGAGGGAAGGGGAGGAAGGAAGGAGGGAGGGAGGAAGGAAGGAGGGAGGGAGGAGGAGGAAAGAAGAAAACTCAGACTGCCACATCAATAAATCTAAAATCCAA
>NC_061836.1:2923665-2926165 GCF_019202785.1 Penaeus chinensis
TCTTGGGCATGGAATCCTGCGGCATCCACGAGACCACCTACAACTCCATCATGAAGTGCGACGTGGACATCCGTAAGGACCTGTACGCCAACACCGTGCTGTCCGGAGGCACCACCATGTACCCTGGCATCGCCGACAGGATGCAGAAGGAGATCACTGCCCTCGCACCCTCCACCATGAAGATCAAGATCATCGCCCCGCCCGAGCGCAAGTACTCCGTATGGATCGGCGGCTCCATCCTGGCCTCGCTCTCCACCTTCCAGCAGATGTGGATCAGCAAGCAGGAGTACGACGAGTCTGGACCATCAATCGTTCACAGGAAGTGCTTCTAAGTCGGACCCCCAATACAGCTTTAATGTGTAGATATATACATGTATAGTGTACACGCTCAGAACAAGATTTTTTTCTATAAATGAACGCAACACGTAATTGTAAGGATGCTTATTTAATTAAATTAATGATTTTTTAAATGTATATTTTTTCTACCTCTGAATACCTACTCTCTACCTATAACACATTTCTATATGTACGGTTAAATGAGGAAAAAAACAAAAAGAATATTAATATTAATATTCTGTCTGCTCTAAAGTAGTCAGAACCAGAAACACGGTTAAAAAGTAAAAGTGAAAGTAGATCCTAAAAAGTCAAAGCAGACATTAGTAAAAAGTAACAATGTGAAGCAGCGAAACACTAGAAAAGCTGTTTTCTCAGCAACACTATGTCAGTGATGATTCAGCTTCTATTTATAAATGCCAACAATAACCGTATTATCTGATAACCGATAACAAAACATGAAAAGGTAAAGGACATCACGAATACCAAGATGAAAGTTTCATAAGATACAATGTCAATACGTATAACTTATCATATCAATTTAGATAACTTATAATGTCAAAATGCATGTTATTGTAGAAATCCGTTCCGGTAGTATCGTTTATACTAGAATGTGCTATGCATGCAACAGCAAAAAAAAAAAAAAAAAATCCCATACGAAAATTCACACTTTGCAAAATCATTTATGCAACATCTTGGTTTCAAAATCATAATCTTGATACATACAGGTGAAAGTTCCCATAGTCAATAAAAGTTGAAACCCAGAATGAGCTTAACCATGAGAAAAAAAAAAAAAAAAAAAAATGCATGGGTTAATTGTATTCTTATGCCTTCTGCAAAAGCTACACTCCCTTGCAAGGCCTACCATAAAAGTAATTCATTTCTTACTCATATCAACTTACTTGCGAGACATATAAAGGATCCTTCGTGAAAGTACCACACCATAAGTAATTGATCTGCTTATTTATATTAACTTAATTGCGAGTCTTATAAGTAAACCTCAGTAAAAGATGACTTTTTTTTTTACCAATATTTCATTATAAATACATAAATGTCAAGGCTAGTTGTAGGCCTAATAAAAATAATATATATTTTAGGCCTCATAAGATTGTATATATTTATATCATACTTTTACCTTATCTCCACTTCATAATTCACTCTGTTCATCATGTATTCAATTGACCTACATTGTTCCTGGCGAGTTCACGTGTTCATCTGTCTGTTCACACTTACCAAACGGGAACCACAAACCTCTCATAGTGAACTTTGAGGAAATGTCAACTCAGAACAAAATTCAACGATAATAAGTTCATATTCAAAAATGTGTTAGAGTGATGGAATCCTTAGTGTATAAGTTAGTTTAAAGAGATGAAGAATTGAGAGAATATAAAGTAAAGAATGCATTCACAGTGAGTTAGGAGCGAGTGAGGCAGATTTAGAATATGAAGTCTATTAGTATGATGATTAGTCTATTAGTATGGCAAGAATACATGCCATGCCCACTGTAATATAAGTTTATTTATTGTATTTACACATACATGTCTCTACAAATGCTTAGTAACCAAGGAGTCAGTTATTAATCCTAATTATCTCACCCGATTACCCTGTTCCTTGACTTTTCGAAAGGGTCTTTTGTATTATTTCATTATCTTAAATGTTACCAAGATTTCAATAATGATTTAATAATCCTACCATCAATAACAATAATAACAGTATCGATATCAATTGTACTAATAAGAAAAACACATTTTTTCCTCCAATTCAAGGAATGGGGAAATCAGAATCAGTCACTAGGGCCTACTAATAGACTCCTTGCCGCCTGAGCATACGTGGAGCCATCTGTATGTCACAAAATTCACAAAAAACTACAGGGGACAGAACATAAATCCGTGGGGGTTGGGTTAGACAGCGGTGTTTATTGGCAAAAGTATGCATACAGACATGCATCTGTCTATCTATTCATCTATTTATATGTAAAGCTATCTATCTATCTATATATCTATTTATCTCTTTCTCTCTCTCTCTCTCTCTCTCTCTCTCTCTCTCTCTCTCTCTATATATATATATATATATATATATATATATGTATATATATGTCTCTCTCTCAGTCTCTCTATCTCTCTCTCTACACACACACACACACACACACACACACACACACACACAC
>NC_061836.1:2946165-2948665 GCF_019202785.1 Penaeus chinensis
GGAAGAGCTGGGAAAGGTAGAAGGGGAGAGGAGAATGGGAGGAGGGAGAAGGGGGAAGAGGGAAGGGGCGTGGGAATGGGAAGGAAAGGGAGAAGAGAGAAGGGGTGGTGGGGGGGGGGGGGTGTAGCCTGGGTTTGAGTGTGGGCGGATTTCCTTTTCTCTCTTTTTATAGTTATTGTTAGTCTGTATGATCATTGTTACTGTTATTATCACAATTATCATTATCATATTACTATTCAGACACTACCACCACCACTACTACTACTATTGCAAATATGATCATTATTATGATTGACACTATTATCATCCTCTTTTTTTCTGTTTCATATGCCAGTATGATCGTTATATTTAAAATTTTCCCGCAGATCTATCTACTTTTATCTATTTCTCTGTCTATTGCGTCTGCAGAAGAAGGCCCTGTACCCGAAGCCGTGGTACGCCGGCGACGCGAGGCTGCCCCGCGCGGACATCTTCTCGCGCAAGTTCCCGGTCGAGAACGGCGTCATCAGCGACTGGGACGACATGGGCAAGCTGTGGCAGCACACCTTCGAGAACGAGCTCAAGGTCGACCCCAAGGAGAACCCGCTCCTGCTCGTAGTCTCCGCCCACAACGCCTCCTCCGCCCGCGAGCTCATCCTCCAGACGATGTTCGAGAACTTCCACGTGCCGGCGCTCTACCTGGCCAACCCCTACGTGCTGGCCCTCTGCTCCTCCGGACGGACGTCGGGCGTCGTCATGGACTCCGGCGACGGCGTGTCTCACGCTGTGCCCATCCTCGAGGGAACCATCGTGCCCCACGCCCTGCAGCGCCTGGACGTGGGCGGGCGCAGCCTCACCGACTTCATGCTCCGGATCCTGGCGGAGCAGGGCCACGCTTTCAAGACCTCCGAGGGGCAGAGCATCGCCCGCGAAGTCAAGGAGAAGCTGTGCTACGTCATGACGAATTCGTACCACTCCTTCCCCTTTAAGGAGACGTACACCCTTCCTGGCGGCGGCGTCATCACCGTCGGGAGGGAGAGGTTCCTCTGCCCCGAAGGTCTCTTCCGTCCCTCGAACCTCGGCCTGCAGGGCAAGGGCATCCACGAGGTCCTCAACTCGGCCATCCTCAAGTGCGACCCCGCCGTGCGGAAGCTCCTCTACCAGAACATCACCCTGAGCGGCGGAAACACGCTCTTCCCCTGCCTGGAGGAGAGGCTGCTGAAGGAGGTCATCGGCCTGAGCCCCCCGGGCACCAAGATCAAAATCGTCGTGAAGCCCCGGCGGCACTTCGGAGTGTGGTGCGGCGGGGCGATCGTGGCCTCGCACGCCAACTTTCAGAAGCTGTGGATTTCCAAAGAGCTCTACGATGAGGTCGGGCCCGCTGTCCTTAACCTGCGGAGCTGATGGGGGGCGGGGGGAGCTGATGGGGGGTCGGGGAGGCGTGGGGAGGGGTCCGAAAGGCAGGGGGGACATTTTCATTCCATCATTTACAATCATGGTCTGTTCATCATCATTCTTTATCAAGCAGTTTAATAAAATTGTTGGCTTTAGTTTACGCTCCATACCCTATTTCGATTACCAATTAAGTATATTAAACTTATCGATTCTTATCAGGACTTAATCCGTTATAACCAAGTACCACATGACAAGGAAATATCTTTAGAGTTAAATATCCTAGTGAATAAAATTATTCAGAATCCCCTGCAGTGACACCGATAAAACATACATAAAATAATATAAAAAAACTCGCTTGTGAAAATAACCACGCACAAAGAAAGAAAATGAGAATTGCAAAGGGAAATGAAAACGAGAATTTTAGGAGGAAAAGAAAACGGGAATTTTTATGAGGAAAAGAAAATGGGAATACCAAAAGGAAAAGAAAACTACGCACTTCTGCCGGAGCAATTTCATTCAACTTCTTCAATCTTGCTCAAAAACCTAAAAGGCAAACAAACGAGAAGGCAACTGATAAGGATAACATCACCACAAACATAAGAATTAACTAACTGACCTATACCCTTAAGATAAATCCGAAAGATAAGATAAGAACAGAAAAAAAAACTTCTTTATCTCTCGCAATCAGTACCACAGTGCCTCGCGTGAGACATCTGATGCCTCAGTAAACCTAACTTGGTGTGCCAAAGATCTCGACGTGGAGAAATATCCAGAGTTACTATTCTGAAGGAGTTGGAGGATCTGGGGAAATTTCCAATAATTTTTCGGACGATTTCTGCCCCGTTTTGGGAAAGGTAAGACTGGGAAGAATAAGATTGTTTCATTGAAGTTTGATTGAGGTTTGTCAGTATGTTTCCATTTATATACATGTATACACACACACATATATGTATGTGTGTGTAAATATACATACATACATATATATATACACACACACACTCACACACACACAAACACGCACGCACACACACACACACACACACACACACACACACACACACACACACACACACACACACACACACACACACACACACACACACACACACACACACACGCACACACA
>NC_061836.1:2968665-2971165 GCF_019202785.1 Penaeus chinensis
TTTAGTCTTCTCGATATTCTTGTTCTTTATTCTGGCCTGTCTCTTGTCCTTTCTTCGTTTCCCTTAATCTCTCTTTCTTCTCCCCCCCCCCCTTTTCCTCTCTTTCCTTCCTTTCTTCCCGTTCTTCTCTCTCCTTCTTCCACCTCTTTGTTCATAGTTTCCCTTTAGTCTTTCCCTTTTCCTCACCCCCTCTTCCTCTTCTCCTTTTTCTCTCTCTTCTTCCCCCCTTCGTAACCATTCTTCCTTTAGCCTTCAACTTATTTATTTCTTCTTCTTTATTTCTTCTTTATTTCTCTATTTACTTTCTTTATTGATTTATCTATCCTCTTTGTTTATTCTTTACATATCTATTCATCATAATTATCTTCTCCCACCCTTTTTTCCCTTTTCTTCTCCCTCCCTTTTTATCTCTCCTCCCTTACTCTCCCTCTTTTCTCTTCTCCCTTACTCTCCTTTTTTCATTACCCTCCCTTCCCTCCCCCCCCCCCGTCCCAGTCCCCTTTCCTCCCCTCTCTTTCCCCTGTATCTCTCCGCCTCGTGGACGTTAAAGAAGAAATAAAAACGAGAGAGAGAGAGAGGAAGAGAGAGAGGGAAAGGGATGGAGAGAGAGAGAGAGAGAGAGAGAGAGGAGAGAGAGAGAGAGAGAGAGAGAGAGAGAGAGAGAGAGAGAGAGAGAGAGAGAGAGAGAGAAGAAATCGAGAGAAAGAGAAAGAGACAAATAGAGAGAGAGAGAGAGAGAGACAGAGTGAGAGAGCGAGAGCGAGAGAAGAAATCGAGAGAAAGAGAAAGAGACAAATCGAGAGAGAGAGAGAGAAAGAAATCAAGAGAAGAAATCAAGAGAAGAAGAGAAGAGAGAGAGAGAAAGAGATAACAAAAAAAGAAGAAAAAAGAAAAAACAAAAAGCCAGAGGGTCAAAAATATCTGACTATAACACCACCACATTTTTCTCTGACGCCCTAATCTAATCTGGCCTCTGGCAGTAACACCCTAAATAACATTTGCAATTTTAATGAGCCATTGATGCTTGGGAGAAACCAGCGTTGCCAACAAAGAGGGGGAGAGGGGGGAGAGGGAGGGAGGGTGGAAGGGAGAGGGAGAAAGAGGAGGGGAGGGGGAGAAGGAGGGAAAGAGGGGGAAAAGGAGGAAAGGAGGGAGGGGGAGAAGGAGGGAGGGGGAGAAGGAGGGAGGGGGGAAGGGAGGGGGTAGAAGGAGGGAAAAGGGGGGGGAAGGAGGAAAGGAGGGAGGATGGGAGGGAGGGGGAGAAGGAGGGAGGGGGAGAAGGAGGGAAAGAGGGGGGAAAGGAGGAAAGGAAAGAGGGAGGGTGGGAGGGAGGGGGAGAAGGAGGGAGGGTGGGAGGGAGGGGGAGAAGGAGGGAAAAGGGGGGGAAAGGAGGAAAGGAGGGAGGGTGGGAGGGAGGGGGAGAAGGAGGGAGGGTGGGAGGGAGGGTGAGAAGGAGGGAGGGGGGGAGGGAGGGGGAGAAGGAGGGAGGGGTAGGGTGGGAGGGAGGGGGGGAAGGAGGAAGGGTTGGAGGGAGGGTGAGAACGAGGGAGAAAAGGTGGGGAGGGAGAGGGAGAGAGGGAGTAAGGGAAGATGGGGAGGGGGAGGAAAGGTGGGGAGGGGGAAGGAAGGATGGAGGAGAGAAGGAAGGAGGGAAGGGAGAGAGGGAGGGAAGGTGAGGAGATAAAGAGGGAAGAGAGAGGGATGGAGGGAAAGGGAGAAATGGGAGGGAAGGAGGGGATGGTAAGGGGGATTGAAGGAAAAATGGGGAAGTGAAGGAAGGAAGGAGGAGGGAAGGAGAGGGCAAGAGGGAGAGAAGGAAAGAGAGAAAGAGGGTAGGGGAGGGTAGGAGGGTAGGACGAATGGAGGGGGAAAAGGAGGGAAGGTGGAAGTGTCTGGGTAGAGAAGGAGGGAAGAGGGAGGGAAGGAGGATATGATGGTGGGAATAAGAGTGGGGAAGATGGAAAGGGGAAAAGGGAAAGAGGGATTGAAGGAGGGAAAAGAGAAAGAAGTAGATAGAGGGAAGTTAGGAAAAGGAAAGGAGAAGGAGGTTACTCGTAGATGCAGAAGGGGGAGAGAGGGAGGGAAAAAAGAGAGGGGAGAGAGTAGAGGGATGGGCGAGAGAATGAGGGAAGTAAGGAGGGAAAGGTGGAGGAGGGAAGGAGAGAATGAGGGATGATGGGCAAGAGAATGAGGGAGGGAGAGGAGGGATGGGTGGAGGAGGGAAGGAGGGAACAGGGATGGAAGGAGGGAAATCGGGAAGGGTAAGAGGGAGACATGGAGAGGAGGAGGAGGAGGAGGTGGAAGAAGATGAAGAAAAAGAAGAAGAAGATGGTTAAGGATGGTATTATTATTATTATTATTGTTATCATAATTATTTTATTATCATTCTCCTTATTCTTTATCATTATTATAATCATTATCACCATTATCCTCCTCATCATCAAATTAATTACTATCATTATCACGCTTTTCATTATTTTTGTTGTGATACTGATACTAA
>NC_061836.1:2976165-2988665 GCF_019202785.1 Penaeus chinensis
TATTAGGGAAGTTATCAGTGAGTTATGAGTAAACTGTGAGTATGATATGATTAAGTTATTAGGAAGTTGTCAATGAGTTATGAGTAAATTATGGATGAAATAGGAGTAAGTTACTAGGAAGTTGCCAGTGAGTTATGAGTAAATAGTGAGTAAGATATGAGTAAGTCATTAGGAAGGTTCGAGGCAGGAAGTTATGAGTGAGTTATTGTTAAGTTATCAGTATTCTATGAGGCAGTTATTAGTAATAAAGTCAGTCATGAGTAATTTATCAGTAATCAATAATTTATGAGTAAATTAGACATACATTTGTATCTAAATCCTATTTCCTACGACAGAAACAAATGGTAGGTTTGTGTCAACATATATCTCGATGCAAACTACTTATAGCCAACGAACCATTAGTTATTTAGTAAGTTATGTATCGATTATGTAACTGTTATGCAAGGGTAGATCTTTCATGAATGTAAATGAACAAGAGGCTAGCGAATGACGTAATAATGTAAAGGCAACAGCAACAACAACAACACAATTACTAAAACGGGCACACAATGAATCGGAAACAAAGAACAAATGAAAAAAAAAAAAAAAAAAACAACATACAAATATGTGAAGCACTTGCCTACAACCCCCCCCCCCCCCCCCCCCGCCAACCCCCGCTGGCCCAAGCTACCAACTAAGTTTATTTTTCAAATGCGAAATACCGGGTTTTTTAGTTACGTTTCAACATAACAGAATGCAGTGTTTACCTAGTCTAAGAGCATTTTTTATTCATTCATTTATTTATTTATTCGCAATTTGCCATCACAACTTTTCAAATGATTCCATCACCTTGCATTTGCACCATATTGCAGGTTTCCCAGAGGGATTCGATATTCCATGCATAAATTATTGTAGTTAGTGTTTTTGTTTCCTTGTAATGATCATCATTACTGTGATCAGTTTTGTTTTTAGTAGGATTTCTATGCTCAGTTGTGTCACAAATATGAATTTTATGATTAATGATGAAATAGAGATGTTTTTTAAACACAAACACACACAGATTAACAATGACACACACACACACACACACACACATATAGATAGATAGATAGATAGATAGATAGATAGATAGATAGATAGATAGAGAGATAGTTAGATAAATAGATAGATAGACAGATAAATATATATAGATAGAGATGTAGATATAGATAGTTAAATAAATACATGGATAGCTAGGTAGATAGATAACATTCTCAATTTTCACTTTCTTATCTTTACAGACGGAGAGAAAGAGTGAAAGAGAAAGAGAAAAGAGACAGACAGACAAACAGACATCCAGAGAGAGCGATAAACAGACATACATACAAACCTCTACGATAATTACTCTCTCGAATTTTGGTCACTTTGTATACGTAGATGTTCAATTTATATCAATCTAATGATATACTGTCATAAAATGTCCTTCTATACCTCTCGCTTTGTATAATTTATCTATGTTATTATTCAAAGAATCGTTTTTCGTTACGTACAGATACACACAGCTATTATCATTCTGTAGTCATTTGTAACTTTAAGTACTGTTCACGTCCTTCTGTGATGCCAATGCTCGACAACTTCGGTAGCGTCTGCAGTATGAACTTAGTCACGAACTAATTTGCCTAAAAGTTTGTTACTGATTGTATGATAACAATAGAATTTCATGAGGTGTGAGTGAATTATTGTTGGAGGCACAGGAAGAGGTCTCACACTGTTATGGGGAGATTTGGTGAGAGGAGAAGGGTATGTAGCACTCATACACACGCGCATGAACGTAAATAAGCACACAGGCATAAATACACACGCACACATACAGATAAATACACATAAACATATACACACGCACACACACACGCACATACACACATACACACACGCACACACACACACACACACACACTTACACAGATAAACACACATAAAGACACATAAACACACACACACTTACACAGATAAACACACATAAACGCACACATTTACACAGATAAACGCACATAAACACACACAGACAGACTTATACAGATAAACACACATAAACACACATAAACACACACACACACACACACGAACAAACAACTTATTTGTCCTTTCACACAACAATAAATCGGCAAAAACTATAAGGCGAACAAAAATTACCTTACCAAAAAATATCTAAAATTACAAAAGAAAAAAAAAAAGAATAAAAGAAAAGTCGTTCGATAATTACATAGAGGAGATAATGATAATTCAGAAAGAGCATAATTAGCGAGAAAAAAACAATCGTATTGATTCCTTCATTTCGCCCTAAACTCAGGAAAACGTTACCATCCTTGTTCTATGTAAACTTCCATCTGAGTGTCTCGGTTCAGCCCTAAATTATATATAAACAAACCCGGTGACTTTAACCTTGTGAGCCAAATTTCAATGGTTTTCGTGTTTTCAAATAATGAGCGTTAATTCCCATTATGCTTCAACACAAAGTACATACCTTCTGAGGACGGAAGCTCGGGGTTACATTGGCTTTAAGAAAAATGTCTGTGTAATGGGTGTCTGATAAGTCTTTGGAAGAGTATTCGTACATATATGTGTACACTGATAAACGTACACAGACAAACACACATACAGACAAATGTACAAAGATAAACACACATACACAGACGAACACACACACACACACACTCACACACACACACACACACACACACACCCACACATACACACAAGGTCTCGTTTCGAGTTTAAAGTCTCTATCTTTCTCTTCCTCCCCCCTCTCTCTTTCTCACTCTATTTATCTATCTTTTTCTTACCTCCCTCTTATCTATCTATCTATCCACTGATCCCATTTCGAGTTTAAAGCCTCGCTCTCTCTCTATCTATCTATCTAACTATCTATCTCTCTTTATATCTATCTATCTTTCTGTCGCATTCTTTTCTCTCTATCTCTCTTTTCTCTTTTTTTCTCTTCTCTTCTCTTCTCTCTCTCTCTCTCTCTCTCTCTCTCTCTCTCTCTCTCTCTCTCTCTCTCTCTCTCTCTCTCTCTCTCTCTTTCTCTCTCTATCTCTCTCTCTCTCATTCTCTCTACCCCATCTCTATCTATCTACCCTATTTCCTCCTCTCTCTCTCTCTCTCTCTTTCTCTGTCTAACTATCTCTGTCTCTCTCTCTTTCACTTCCTCTACCCCCCCTTCCCCCCCTTCTACGTGTTAAATATGCCTTTGGAATGCTGTAGAGAGACACACAATACTGAGAGACTTCAGAATGTCTAGTTTAGTAAATCTTTTTTATGATGTTCTAATGGCTTTTTAAAAGGGGGGGGGGGGGGTATATACATACATGGTAATATGAATTTTATTTCCTTCCAATTTCTTTATTCGTTGTATCGCATTATTTAATATGTACGTGAATATATTTAGATGGAAAATTGTGCGTTGCATTTATAGATAAATAGCATTTGAAATTTCCTTAGTGAGTGTATAAGATACACGTAATACAAATATATCAAAGCTGAAGCTAGATATATTCTGATATATCTAAGGGACGTTGTATTAACTGACAGGTCTAATCTTAAGGCTTTATTGTGTTCATTCTGGTACAATATCAAAGAAGACATTATTGCTGCGTTATATCTGCCGTGATTATTACGTTTCTTTTGTACTGGATATAATCAATAAGTATGTGTGTATGTGAAATAGACACACACACACACACACGTACTAATCCACACACACACACACACACACACACACACACACACACACACACACACACACACACACACACACACACACACACACTCACACACACACACACACACACACTCACACACACACACACACACACACACACTTACACACGCACACATATGTATATGTGTGTGTATACGTATGTGTGTGTGTGTATGTGTGTGTGTGTGTGTGTGTGTGTGTGGATTAGTACGTGTTTGTGTGTGTGTGTGTGTGTGTGTGTGAACCTACACATAGGTGCGTCCAGAACCCTTAGCAAAATAACTTTCAATTTACCTTCCTTGTCTAAAAGCTACAAGGGGAAAAAAATCGAGTTTTTTTTTTTCGCAGCCAAATTGACAATATCCATAACCTGTGACGTCATAACAAGATAAATCCTCTCCACCAATGGTAGAGAGGGAAGAGGTTGCAACACTTGGCTTCTTGTGTCTTGTTGCAATTTGCAGACCTCTTTGCCTGATATCAAGGGATTCGCTGTCTAGTTTGATACATAGATGTTTGTGTACATATGGAGAGAGGGAGGGAGGGAGAGGGGGGAGGGAGAAAGGTGAGGGAAAGAGAGAGGGGAGAGAGAGAGGGGGGGGAGGGAGAGAGAGGGAGAGGGAAGAGGGGAGGGAAGAAAAGGAGAAGGAGGGAAAAGAGAGAGAGAGAGAGAGAAAGAGAGAGAGAGAGAGAGAGAGAGAGAGAGAGAGAGAGAGAGAGAGAGAGAGAGAGAGAGAGAGAGAGAGAGAGAGAGAGAGAACGAAAGAGAGAGAGAGAACGAAAATGAGAGAGAGAACGAAAGAGAGAGAGAGAACGAAAGAGAGAGAGAGAGCGAAAGAGAGAGAACGAAAGAGAGAGAGAGAGAGAACGAAAGAGAGAGAGAGAGAGAACGAAAGAGAGAGAGAGAGAACGAAAGAGAGAGAGAAAACGAAAGAGAGAGAGAGAACGAAAGAGGGAGAGAGAACGAAAGAGAGAGAGAGGACGAAAGAGAGAGAGAGGACGAAAGAGAGAGAACGAAAGGGAGAGAGAGAACGAAAGAGAGAGAGAGAGAACGAAAGAGAGAGAGAGAACGAAAGAGGGAGAGAGAACAAAAGAGAGAGAGAGGACGAAAGAGAGAGAGAGGACGAAAGAGAGAGAACGAAAGGGAGATAGAGAACAAAAGAGAGAGAGAGAGAACGAAAGAGAGAGAGAGAACGAAAGAGAGAGAGAGAGAACGAAAGAGAGAGAGAGAACGAAAGAGGGAGAGAGAACGAAAGAGAGAGAGAGGACGAAAGAGAGAGAGAGGACGAAAGAGAGAGAACGAAAGGGAGAGAGAGAACAAAAGAGAGAGAGAGAGAACGAAAGAGAGAGAGAGAACGAAAGAGAGAGAGAGAAAGAGAGAGAGAGAGAGAGAGAGAGAGAGAGAGAGAGAGAGAGAGAGAGAGAGAGAGAGAGAGAGAGAGAGAACGAAAGAGAGAGAGATAAAGAGAGAGAGAGAGAGAGAGAGAGAGAGAGAGAGAGAGAGAGAGAGAGAGAGAGAGAGAGAGAGAGAGAGAGAGAGAACGAAAGAGAGAGAGAGAACGAAAATGAGAGAGAGAACGAAAGAGAGAGAGAGAACGAAAGAGAGAGAGAGAGCGAAAGAGAGAGAAAGAAAGAGAGAGAGAGAGAGAACGAAAGAGAGAGAGAGAGAGAACGAAAGAGAGAGAGAGAGAACGAAAGAGAGAGAGAAAACGAAAGAGAGAGAGAGAACGAAAGAGGGAGAGAGAACGAAAGAGAGAGAGAGGACGAAAGAGAGAGAGAGGACGAAAGAGAGAGAACGAAAGGGAGAGAGAGAACGAAAGAGAGAGAGAGAGAACGAAAGAGAGAGAGAGAACGAAAGAGGGAGAGAGAACGAAAGAGAGAGAGAGGACGAAAGAGAGAGAGAGGACGAAAGAGAGAGAACGAAAGGGAGATAGAGAACAAAAGAGAGAGAGAGAGAACGAAAGAGAGAGAGAGAACGAAAGAGAGAGAGAGAGAACGAAAGAGAGAGAGAGAACGAAAGAGGGAGAGAGAACGAAAGAGAGAGAGAGGACGAAAGAGAGAGAGAGGACGAAAGAGAGAGAACGAAAGGGAGAGAGAGAACAAAAGAGAGAGAGAGAGAACGAAAGAGAGAGAGAGAACGAAAGAGAGAGAGAGAAAGAGAGAGAGAGAGAGAGAGAGAGAGAGAGAGCGAGAGAGAGAGAGAGAGAGAGAGAGAGAGAGAGAGAACGAAAGAGAGAGAGAGAAAGAGAGAGAGAGAGAGAGAGAGAGAGAGAGAGAGAGAGAGAGAGAGAGAGAGAGAGAGAGAGAGAGAGAGAGAGAGAGAGAGAGAGAGAGAGAGTCTTGTAACGTACTTTCTCTATCACACGGTTTGGTAAGAATCAGACTTCATGTCTAAAAACGCTGAAGTTAAAGGCCTATAATCCACAAGCCACTCCTTAAATCTACCTATGTAGATTTTTTTTCTGAAATGTGAGTAGGAAGTTTTTTTTTTTTTTTTTTTTTTTTTTTTTTTTTGTTATAAGACTGAGAAGTATTAGAATCACATGCGAAAGACATCAAAGGAAAATTGAACGAATAGAAGACAAATAGGTACGAAAACAACAATGAAAGACAAAAAAAGGCATCAAAAAAAGATAAAACAAAGGAAGGCGAATATTTAAAAATATAACTTTAGAATTAGGAAAACAGTTTTAGAATCCCTTGCATAGGAACCACGCAATTACAAAATCATAATCATACAAATAAACAAACAAACAACTAACCCAAGAAACACAGAAACGAAACAGAACATTCAAATCGAAACAAAACAAATCAACACACATTTTATAATACGAAGAAACAAAGTAGGAAGAGAACACATCAAAACAAGACAAAAAATAAGGACAAACGACATGGCAACAATTTCAACAACCCCGTGACCCCCAGCTCTAAGAAACAAAAAATATATATTACAAAAAAAAAAACAAAAAAAAAAAAAAAAAAAAAAAAAAACATTACAAAAACACAAAAAGGACTAAAAGGGAGTCAGGGCAAGAGGGTGCAATGCCAGGTAGCAAGTACAGAGAGGGTCGAGTGTGGTTATTGTGAATCACCGGATATTCCATTAGATGAATGACTGCAGTTTTCGAGAGATTTCAGTAAGGAGGAAGAGGAAGTCGCTAACGCAAAACAATTTCATTTCAGAATGGTGTATGTTTAAGTATGTGGATATATGGATATTCGTATATATGTACATATTTATATATATGTATGTATGTATGTATGTATGTATGTACACACACACACACACACACACACACACACACACACACACACACACACACACACACACACACACACATATATATCATCATCATCATCAAAGGGCTAACGCCGACGGGGGAGCATGGCTGCATCTACCCTTCGCTTCCAGCCACGAGGATCCCTCATGTCGAGTCTCCAGGCAGGCCCTCGGCCCATCTCTAACTCTTCGCGACAGGTCTCGTCGAGCTGCATAAGCCATGACCTCCTAGGTCGTCCCACGGGCCTCCTCCACCCAGGATTGTCTCGCAAAGAGACAACCTTATGGGCAGGGTCATCCACTAGGAAACGAGCTAGGTGCCCATATAGCCTGAGTTGGCGATTCCGGATTATGCAAGTAACAGGTACCATACCCTGCCAACTGTACCCCATGATCCGGCGAAGAGACTTGTTACAAAAGGCATCAAGACGAGACTTCAAGATTTCGCTTCCAAAGAGCAAAACTGACAGTATCAAGGCCTTGAAAACACGTAACTTGGTCCTTCTGCATAGGTACGGACATCCCCAAATGCTCTTTTTGATCGAGTTCATGGCGCCTGCTGCCAGACCAATCCGTCTACAGACTTCTTGGTCAGTCAGAGACATGGACAAGGTATCTGTGACTTCAGCGTCCTCACCGCAAGTATGTATCGACTGAACGGATATATATATGTGTATATATATATATATATCTATATATATGTATATATATATATATGTGTGTGTGTGTGTGTGTGTGTGTGTGTGTGTGTGTGTGTGTGTGTGTGTGTGTGTGTGTGTGTGTGAGTGTGTGTGTGTGTGAGTGTGTGTGTGTGTGTGAGTGTGTGTGTGTGTGTGTGTGTGTGTGTGTGTGTGTGTGTGTGTGTGTGTGTGTGTGTGTGTATGTATGTGTGTGTGTGTGTATATAATATATATATATATATATATATATATATATATATATATATATATATATACACGTATGTATATACATATATATATATATTTATCTATCTATCTATCTATACATATATATACACAATCACACGCACGCACGCGCACACACAAATACACACACACATATGTATATGTGTGTGTGTGTATGTGTGTATTACTTATGATATGAAAGATCCATTGTTAGATACAACATTTTCTGGATTTAACTCGCACCCTTGGCAACACTGACCCATGCCCGAGGCCAAGGGAAGATGAGTCTGGACAGCGTTACCTCCAGCGAGGGCGATGCATATTTCATGTCAAAACAAGGCTTTCACGAAATTAAACGCGATGCTAGTTTGGTGACACCTTCACGCCTCACACAACAGCCATCCATACACACAACTGCAATACATGTATATATATATATATATATATATATATATATATATATATATATATATATATATATGCACAGTTGCACACACACTCACACAATTGCAATTATATATATGTACACACACACACACACACACACACACACACACACACACACACACACACACACACACACACACACATACACACACACACATATATATATATTTATATTTATATATATAAGCTTTTACCTATATGATAAAGACATCTCTAGCCAAGCCGTAGTGAGTCAAGCCAAGCGAGTCCCCTGCACACACGGCGCTGCCTCCGAGTCAGGGTCTCCGGCAGCCAACAAGGAAGCAAACAGCATTATCGTATCACAACGCCGGACTTCGTCGTGTAATCTCCCTTTATCAGCAAACTTCCGTCATATCTGTCTTATCGTGTAAGCTTAATGCTCTCCGTTCTCTCCTCTCTCTACTTGCTTGGTTATAATAAGCTCGCCTGTCATTCCTGCTTTTTTATGCGTGGGCTGAAGTGCCTTCGCTCCTGGGGAGGGAGACTAATAAACACGGCGTTGATTGGATGAGGTGTTGCCAATTGCTTATTATTTTGCACTTTCGTGATTGGATGGCGTGAAGGCGCTCGACGCCGATTGGGCGAAATCCCTCCCCCAGGGGCTGTCCGAAAGAGCTCGTCGAGTCTTCGTCTTCATTCTTCATTCAGTGAGCTGGTAATGTAAACTGGTGAATCGATTGCATTCTCCTTTTGCTTCTGATGACGTAATTACTCCTGGCATTTAGCGAGCGACCTCGACTTGCTTAATTGGCGACGGAGGAGCGAATTTGGGTGTCGGATGCCGAGCGCCTTTTCTTCCGGTATTTCTTTTGTCTTTGTTTTTTCTTGTGTCGTGAAACGCACATAACAGAAAGCTCATCTTTGTTACTTTTACACATCTCGGTGGTTTCCATTTCCACTATCTCTTTTCATTCTTATCCACATTTTTCGTCATAACACATGACGTATCATTCATCAACGAAGCAATTCACGGGCAATGTTCATTCATAATTAAGTACCTTTAATTGACACATTTCGTAGCTCGCTCAAACGTAATCGATGTCGTCACGTTGAGTAATTCTTTCATCTCGAATTATCGCGTTTCTTCGAGCACCTGAGCGTATTTAGGAGAGTTTTCGTCAGCTCTTCATTACTGTGATGAAGAGAGATATGAATCAGTCATCGCGCTTAATGTGTGCCTCTGCATTTTGACTTAGTTAATGAATTTCGTATCAGGAGCGGGAGTCTGTGAGCAACGTCCTTCTGGCTCGTTTTATTTGAAAATGTTTAGGTCTGCTGTGAGTCATAATTCTTTTAAAAACGAGAGGCTTTTTGTACACACTTTTACAGTTTATCTCGACGAAAATTTGTTCAGAAAATGGTGGCGATGAAGTGTTTTACAGCATTCGAAAACAAATATGTTGTTACACAAGAATACTATATACATGTATGTAAATAAAACTCCATGCTGATGCATAAGTCTAAACTTTGCACATTTATAGGATAAATATTAACATGAATAGGGTAATATCAAAATACATAATGTTAAAACGAGATTACCTACTCTCCTAAATAATAGGAGCTCTGAAACGCACTGCGCGAGGATAAAACTCTACTAAAATCGTGCAATAAATTGCATTGTGTTCGTTTGAACGTAGACAAAAAGAATATACAATAACCGTGAAGTTTGTTGTTTTGTCAGCGTCACCATCATCATCGCTATTATCTATTTCTCTCTTCCATATAAAGGTCCTTTATGTCAACGTATGCTGAAACACGCTGCTGCATCACTGTATATCCTGCAGTAAGACAAAGATCCCCTTATCTGTTAATGTAAAACAACATCACCTGCGCTGCTGCACTTGTTTTGCTACTAGAAACAATTCTTGGAGAAATAGAACGTGAAGGAGTGAACAGAACATCATAAATACCGTCCATACAAAGTAGTAAACAGAAAATCATAAGTATTATCCATACAAAAAAGTAAACAGATCATGAATATCATCAATGCAGAATATGAAACATTCAATACACAGAGTAGTAAACAATCATAAACACCGTCCATTCAAGTTAATAAACAGAAAATCATAAACACCAATCAATACAGGTGATAAACAGATCATAAATACAGTCCGTAAACAATTAACCGAAAGGCTATTTTTGTTAGATTTTTTTTTTATACTAAAACGACTAAACTCCAGCTGAGGAATATGAAGCTTCACCTTAGCAGAAATATATGTTCTCATGGCAAAAGATATGTTCCTTCCTGTAAGCTCGTTGCTGGGTATCTATATTCACCTCTTTAAATACAGCATACTGAAGGCTTAAGGAGACCCGGGTTTATTGGTTAAGCAATATCGGACGGGTTCTCCCCGGGTTAAGCGAAAGGGGGTCAGCTCCGGTGATAAGTTAGGGGGAAAAAAAAAGGATGTTTGTTTTGTAGTCAAAATGTAAAGGTTTCGTACGATAGAAGGCTGGGCGGGTATTGTTTTAGCCTTATTAGTATGTGGTTAGTTGAGACTGTAGTGATGAAGGTAAGTTTGAGTTTTATGATGATATTCACAAGCAATACCAAGAGTGGTAGCCAGAATGATGAGAACATTGATAAAATACATAGCTTTTATGTAGAACAGAGCTATGAATTTCAATGTAGGCCGGGATTATAACTCGTAGAACAATTGTGAATATCTGTTCTGCATATTGATACCTTTTTCCATTTCTTATTTATTTTACAGGAAATACTAACCTGATCAAAATAAACCCTTATATCCATTATGTCTCTCCTTTTCTTTTTTCTGTTATGGAATTATCACGAGATAGTGTTGACCGAAGATAGTATGAAAAATAATAAATGAATAACGGTACATGAATATACATAAACATACCAGCTACTCTGATAATTATATGTAGAAGAACAATTTTGAGAATAGCAATATTTTTAATGTGAGAAAGCTAAAGTGAGATTTCAGGCATCAGCTGATGATACACTCTATGGTATTTAAACCCACGTTTCAATATATACCTCTTTCTAGAATTTTATACATCATTAAAGCTTCCTTCAGAGAGGACTTGACTGAGTTGATTAATTCTCACCGCCGTGAAAGCTGTAGCATAAAGCACTATGACCGGTTTAGGCAAGATTCATTCATCTATGGTTTATATAAAACAAGAACAAGACAGTGTGATGTTGTGACTGCAAGAATCAGGCTTGGATATAGATTGTATTGGCAGGTCAGTACAGTTTGTAATGTCGAAGAAACTAAGTGTAAACTGTGTAATGAAGAATATAAGCGAACACTTGTACATTATATCTCAGAGTGCCATGTGATACAGCCTTTCAGGCCACCTAGCATGAGGTACGGAGAACTATGTAACTACTTCATATCATCTGATGCCCTAGAAGATATACCTATGTTGTATCCTAAATTTGGAATGTAGTATCACATAACCGAATATAAAATGTATTAATGCTTTCCCACGCCCAAGCTATATGCCGGCGTGGCAGATGAGTGGATAAAGAACTGTGCAATTGTTCCTTTCCTTAAACTGATATAAGTACTCATAGCAATGTTATAGGCTAAAATTCAAATGTAACACTATGTAATGTTATGACCATGCATTAAATGTACCACAGCTTGCCCACGCCTGTGCAGTTAGCCAGGGTGGTAAACAGTCACACCTCCCTGCTTTGGCTCGCTGTGTATGCTGTTATTTCGCGATGGAAAATTCGAATTCGAATCAAGAAAGCAAGTTAGCATTATCGAAAAATACACAGTAACATTGAAAGCATAAGAGCGTGTTTATCGGTGATTAATCACTTTGTGTCACTCTCAAAGTAGTTATAAGCAAACACCATAAACGGAAAATGCACAATATAACAACAAAGTTTTAATTTCAAATGAATATAGATAAAATAGGTTTATCTGATTTTTCATAAATATAAGTTATGGTAGAGGTACAAACAACGATAATAATGATTATAATAGCATTAATGATAATAACAATGATAATGAAAACAATGATAATAATAATGATGATAATGATAATAATAATAATAATGATAATAATAATAATGATAATAATAATAATGATAATAATAATAATAATAATAATAATAATAATAATAATAATAATAATAACAATAGTAATA
>NC_061836.1:3023665-3026165 GCF_019202785.1 Penaeus chinensis
TCTAAATCACTTGGGAGTCGGAAACACTTCAGACAACAAACCTAATATATCACATTAAATATATATATATATATATATATATATATATATATATATATATATATATGTATACACACACACACACACACACACACACACACACACACACACACACACACACACACACACACATATATATATATATATATATATATATATATATATATATATATATATATATATACATATATATATATATATATATATACTATAAAATACAAATACTACAAGCAAAAATTAAAAGAATGTCTCTAACGCCAGATCGCACAGAATATGTATGCCATTAATTATCGGGGAAGCGAGGTATGGATCATACAGCTAAACCAAAATTCCAAACTGATAAGGATGAGTCCGATATGCGAAGCTGAGCCTCGCCCGGGCTATGCCTATGTGAGGAGCCCGGCCTATGTCGACTAATGTTGACTCGCTAAGGTGTGTCAGCTGGTGCTGACTCGGCTGAGCTTTGTCCTTACCCGCCGTGGTGCCCAGCCACAGCAGTAACCTCCAGGCGACGATTACAACTTCTCGCGCCTGGGCGGGGCACGAACCGCCAACCTCTCGGATGAGAGGCCGACACGTAACCACTGTATTAACCCGGAGGCGTCCAAACTGATGAGTAGCCGTCTTTCATAGGCTTAAGCTGTCCGCGGTAGGGAGGAGGCTCAGATTTCGTCCTGCCCCGGATTGGTTGAAGGTCATGTCAAACCCAGGTCGACTCCGCCCCCGGGAAGGAGGGAAGAGGACGGACCGAAGGCGATTTTCCCTTGGCAAATCTGAAGAGCTCTGACCCACGAGAAGATCGGGTTTCCTCTGACAGGCTCGGTCGCACCTGAAGACGCGGTCAATCGTGTAAAGCCAAGGCCTCTCACCGTGTGATATTTATCTATATGGGAAGTAGGCGAGAGAGAGAGAGAGAGCGAGAGAAAGAGAGAGATGGAGAAGGAGAGGGAGAGGAAGAGGGAGAGGGAGAGGGAGAGGGAGAGGGAAGAGGAGAGGAGAGAGGAAGAGGAGAGGGAGAGAGAGAGAGAGAGAGAGAGAGAGAGAGAGAGAGAGAGAGAGAGAGAGAGAGAGAGAGAGAGAGAGAGAGAGAGAGAGAAATTTGTGAACACATAGACAGTGTATTTTCTGACGCATCTCCCTTCGAAGGCAGGATACGGAAACGAAAAAAACACAGAAGAAAAAATAGATTAAAAACAGAAAGAAAATGAAAGAAAACCAATACCTGCCTGAAAAAAAAGGAATAAAAAGGTCACAGAACAAACCAAAAAAGAAAGAAGAAAGAAAGAAAAAAATAACCCAAAAATTAAGAAAGAAAGAAAATAAACTTAAAAAAATGAACAAATATAAAACAAAACCAAAAAAAAGAACAAAAACAAAGAAAACAGAAAAAAATATAACACAAAAAAGGAAAAAAAAGAGAGAGAAAAAAAAAAAATTAATAGTCGCAAATGTCTCAAGATGATGATGAGATGGAGGAGTCTCCTCGAGCGACGTGTGGAGGCCATTCATTCCGACCGTTTAAAGGCTCCCTCTGGCTCCCCCCCCCTCCGCCCCCAAGCACCCTCCCCCCCCTGCTGCGATTCCGGCTCCCAGTTCGCACCTTTTTAATTCTGGTATTATGGGGAGGGGGTAGGGGGTGGGGGGTGGGGAAGGGGAGGAGGAGGAGGGGGAGTGTGTGTGTAGGAAGGGGTATGGGTGTGTGTGTGTGTGTGTGTGTGTGTGTGTGTGTGTGTGTGTGTATGTGTGCGTTCGTGTGTGTGTGTTCAGGTGTGTTTGTGTGTGTGTGTGTGTGTCCAGGTGTGTTTATGTGTGTGTGTGTGTGTGTGTGTGTGTGTAGGGGGTGGGGGGGTGGGGAAGGGGAGGAGGAGGAGGGGGAGTGTGTGTGTAGGAAGGGGTATGGGTGTGTGTGTGTGTGTGTGTTTGTGTGTGTGTGTATGTTTGTGTGCGTGTTCGTGTGTGTTTGCGTGTTCGTGTTTCTGTGTGTGTACATGTGCATATGTAGTTCTGTTTGCATCTGTTTATTACATTCACCAACCTATCTATCTATCTGTCGGTGAATCTATTCATCTATTTCTCTATTTATCCTTGACTCTACGTATATGCCTTTTGGGTAATACGAAATAAAATAATGTGATTCTCATTAATATTGTTTTGATGTTGCTTTGTGCTCCGGTATTCTATCATAAAGTTATATTTTATTTTAATCACAGAAATAAAAATTCACTGATAATTTTCTAACGCACACACACACACACACACACACACACATACACACACACACACACACAGGCACATACACACATACACATACACACAGGTACACAGACACAGACACACAGGCTCATACACACACAGGCACATATACGCACACACACACACACACTCACACAGACACACACGCACACACACACACACACACGCACACACACCAAAAGATGGATAGTTGCACAAATATATAAGC
>NC_061836.1:3031165-3033665 GCF_019202785.1 Penaeus chinensis
CCATCCATGCACACCGAGAAGAGATATGGTGACAACAGCGACCCTTGCCTAACCCCACGCGAGACATTAAATTCTCTGGAGACATTTTCTCCCCATCTGACACTCCTTTTTGAATGAGCTGTGGCACATACACCGGGATCCCTCGCTTCCGAAAAAAAAATCAAAGAGGTATTCATGACAAACCTTATCAAACGTCATTGATAGGTCTAAAAAACTGTGTGTTCTGTTTGCTATACTCAAGTGGGATGTGCTTTAATAAAGTCCATTTCAGTTCCATAGTGCGCTTTGTATGCAAATTTATTTTCAGACGGGTACATTTCCTGTTTGATTCTGCCATGGATAACGGCTCAAGTAACTAGAAAATCGAGGAGGCAAGTGCAGTGGGACGATAGTTTCTAGAGCTACTGATGTCACTGTTTTTATCTTGAATTAAGGGAGCTAAGACTATTTTCATCGGGTCTTTTGGAAGGAACGAGTGGCTAAAGCAGCGTGTAAACAATGCACTTAACATCAGGCGCAGGACATGATGTGCCTGGCGCAGATGAGGGGACGTGACCCCATCGTGGCCTGGGCTGCTCGTCGCGTTCACGTTTCTTTTGGTTTATCTCCTTCCACATAATTTTGCGTTTCCTTTTATGTCATTTGCAATCTTCCTATTAATTATCTCTTCCCTCTGCCTTTTACACAATTTAAAAGCATGCTGAGTCTAGACAACGACATTTGCCAGTAAAGAGGACCATTGCGCGGTTTTCCGTTGTTTCTCCAAACAATATAACTCTGCCTCTCCTCTGTGTGGCACGCATCTATCCGCCCGTTCCATCCAGGCACCTCGCTATATCTGTATGGTTGGCGAGAGGTGTGGCCAGATTCAAGCAACGCATTCATAATGTCTCTGTAAAATGTCTGTATATCTCTTATGTGAGAGGCATCACGACACGTTCGGTTGTTACCAGTTAGCACATTCGGGGGTGAATGAATACCTTTCAGTATGCGTTCTGTGTTCATATAATACTGCCTAACATTTTTTACCATATACTTCATCCGGGCATCAGACTTTAGTACAGAGAGTGACACCATTGCATTACCCAGCATAAAACACATAGGTCTGCGGTCCGACTCAATAACACTATGGTTAACTTGAACATTTGTTATTCTGCCTATGAGCGAGCTGGGACACGTCGCTCACCCCATTGAACGAGTCCTCCTCCAGCTCTTCCATATCGCCGATCACGTAGCTGTACTCGTGACAAAGAACAAGGTCGTTACCAAATCTGGACGTTGGGTGAGCATTAAAGTCACCCATTATCACGGTAATCCTCTATTTAACAATGCACTATATTTAAGTAGTCAATGTATTCCTCAATATTTTCCCATGATCATAAGGCAGATAACAGTTTACTATACGACAGTCATTACCCACAACTCTAATCTCAATACAAATAATCCTCGCATCTGCCGTGTTAACTCGAATTACCAATGGAGATACACTTTTTATGTTTAAGAAGGCCACTCCTCCTTAGGGCCTTCCCTCAAGCAACTGCACAGATGAATCAACAGGAGACGTTCCATAATAAATAAAATCGTCATCAATGTTTCCCCCAAAACTCAATTCCTGCTCAGGTAACCAATGTTCTTGTAAACAAATTATATCGTAATACGCACAAAGGTCACGAACACAATGCACGTTTGCTTTCACCGATCTACAATTATAGCTTGTGATGCGCATCAATCAAACCAACTCTTAATTAGGATGTTTTCTTCCCAATTTTCTGGTTTGTAAAGATCAGCAGCCTTGTCCTTTGGCATGCCCTTTATAACGACCTTGAAAGAGCGATACTCGGGAAATCGCTGCTCCAGAGCCTCGCACGCGATGTCCATGTCCGCACCAACCATCTCCTGCAGGCGGGCCTTCAGGACCTCCCCGTCTACGTCCGGGGATAGCCGGCTCACGAAGAGGCGCACGTCTCGAGCCTGCTGGGCTGCCGACAAACGATCCGTGCCAGCTCTTGTGCCGATCACTGCCCGAGGTCGTTGCTGCCCTGTCTCTTGCTCTCTTGTCCTGGTCTCTCGCATCATGTGTCGTTGGACCTTTCGTGTTTGATGACGCTGATACTGTCATTCACTTTCGTTGGTTGACTCCACAGAGAGACGGATGGCTACCGTCCCCTCGGCCCTTGTTAGTTTCCTCTCCCGTCTGTTGGATCGACGATCCGCGGCGTCGTTTAGGAGGCCTCGTACGTTCGCTCCGGCGTCGCTGTCGCGTCTCCCTCCCCGCAGCCTGCCTTTGGACACTTTTTACCGCAACGCTGCCATCCTGTGCTGAGGATTGTTGTCGTTCATCCCGGCTTGACCTGCTCCCCTTGCCTGTGGGCATTTGGTGGTGTTGACTGCAGTTCCTCCAACATTTTCTCCATCACATCTACTCTGGAGAGTAGGCGACGTAGGTGTGTTGAGGCTACCGTCACACCCCCGGGAGTGTTTGATATGTGGCGGTTCATTG
>NC_061836.1:3036165-3038665 GCF_019202785.1 Penaeus chinensis
GTGTCTGATTGTTTATCTGTCTATCTATTCCTCTCTTTCTCCATCAGATGAATTGCTTTTTTGTCTTTCTTTCTTTCTGCTGTTCCTTCTTCATTTTTGTTTTGTTTTTCTTTATCTCTTTCTTGTAGTTCCTTCCTCCTTCCTTTATTCCATCTTCGTATAAAAACATCGATCGTTCATCTACAAATGACTAACTTACTCAGACGAAACTTATTGCAAACAAATTAGATAAATAAACAATAAAAGAGAAACTGACATCTTAATCTTGAAAACAAAACAAAAACCAAACAAAATCAAAAACAAGAAGAAGAGGAAATAAAACAAAAACTAAAGAAAACGAAGTACTGCAGAAGATAATACAGAAAATAATAATCAGATGTACGTAATTATAAATATAAATGTAACACCCTAATGATATTTTCCACTGTACAATGCACGCAATGAACCGTACAATACAACCCATTACAGTTTCATCAGAAGTACGTAATTATAAATGAGGTACGTAAATATAAATGCTAATGTAATACCCCAATGACCTTGTTACACAATCTGTTCAGTGCACGTAATGAACTGTTCCTCAATGATGAACATTTCTCATTATTTATCTCGACATTTTCGTTCTTGTTCTGAGTCGTAGCTACTAACACCCCGGCGAAAAAGGAGGAAGTTACTGTTGTTATTGTTATGTTAGTAAGAATTGATAATGATGATGATGATAATAATTATGATGATTATTATGGTGATAATGATGATAAGGAGAAGAATAATGGTGATAATAACAATGATAACAATATTGATGGTAATAACAATAACAATAATGATAAGGATGATTATTTAATGATAATGATGAGAATAACAATGAAAATGACAATAACAATGGTGATAATAATAACAATAATAACAATACTGATAAGAATAATAACGATAATACTAACACTAGCACTAACACTATAATAATGATGATAATGATGGTGATCACAGTAACAGTAAGAATAATGATAATGGATACTGTTATCATTATTACCTCATTATTCTTGTTATTAATTATATATTAATTTTTCGTCGTTTTCTTCTTGTTTATTTTAAATGCTATTACTGTTATTATCATTATCATTATTACTTCTATCATTACTATCCTTTTTATTGTTCTAACTGTTATTGTTAATGATAACATTATTATCATTATTATTATTATAATTATTATCATTATTATTAATATTATTATTATCATTATTATAATAGTTATTATTATTACTATTATTATTATTATTATTATTATTATTATTATTATTATCATTATTACTTTTATTATTATTACTATTATTACTATTATTATTATTATTATTATTATTATTATTATTATTATTATTATTATCATTATCATTATCATCATCATCATCATAATTGTTATTATTATTATCATTATTATTATTACTATTATTACTATTATTATTATCATTATTATTTTTATTATCATCATTATCATTGTTTTTATCCTCATCATTACTATCATTATTATTATTATCACTATTATTATTATTATTATCATTATTATTATTATCATAATCTTTATTGTTGTTGTTAGTATTATCATTACTATTAATATTATCATTATGGTTATAACTATTACTATTATCATTATTATTATCAATATTATTATTATTATTATCATTATGATTATTATTGTTGTTATTATCATTATTATCATTATTATAATTACTATCATTATTATTATTATCATTATTATTGTTATTACTATTATTATTATCATCATTATTATTATCATTATTGTTATTATTATCATTATCATTATTATTATTATCATTATTATTATAACTATTACTATAAGCATTTTTCTTATAATCATTACTAAATCATTATTACTATTATTATTATTATTGCTATCACCACTGTTACTGTTATAATTATTATCATGATTATTATGATTATCATTATAATTATTAATATTATTGTTAAGTATTATTATCATTATTAATATTATTATTACTACTATTATTATTAATATTATTATTATTAGTAGTATTAGTATTATCATTTTTATTATTATTATTATTAAATATCATAGTTATTGTCGTTATTATCACTATCACAAGAATGCTAAACATAAGCGATAGTAATAATTGCTAGAATACTAACAAAGAAACGTCTTTCCCTTGCGTTATCAGTTTATAAATGACCTTGAATTATTGACTGATAAAATACTATTCTATACCAGTCTGTTGATAATAACTCCAGGCCTTGAATGCTAACGAGATCCTTTGATAAAACGACTTCTTACTAGATAGGCGATTGTGTGATTTTTTTTTTTTTCTCTCTCTCTGATCGATTTTAGAAAGACGAAAATATGCATGCTTTTCATTGCTTCCCCGTTTGCAGTTCAGAGCCAAGGGTGTCTTTTACACGTGACGGTCGGTTCCTATACGCTGCGAATGGGTGGCTCGTTACTGACGTTGTTTATTTTGTTGTTCTTCTTATTCTG
>NC_061836.1:3046165-3048665 GCF_019202785.1 Penaeus chinensis
TGAATTTTATAAGATTCTGTGTGTACGTATTAGTATATGTACACATATGTACATGCGCGTTTGTATACATACATACATACATATATGTTTGCACACGTACAGTACACACTCACACACAGATACATACACACACACACATACACACACACACACACACACACACACACACACACACACACACACACACACACACACACACACACACACACACACACACACACACACACACATATAGACACACACATACATATATGCACACACTCTCTCCTCTCTGGCACCTTCCGAATAGTTTTTGATTATCTTTATGAGATATAAGATTACTTCCTTCCTCCGTGGCGCCTGCAATGCCACAGAAATCCCTTCGACCTACCCTCGCGCATTTCCTTACACTCTTATCATCGCCGTTGCACGCGAAGCTAAGGCTAGAATCCGTTGGCCGTCAACAAAAACAAACACACGTGGTTTGGCCGCTCTCCCGCCCGCGTAGAGATGCCGTCGCCAGTGGATTCCTTCCGAGGCGTGGGCGGGCCGGGAGGATTCATCGAGGGCGTTTCGTGGGGGGGGTGACCTGAGTTGACCTCCCTGAGAGCGAGCGAGAGAGAGGGGGGCGGGGCGTGGAGCGTGGGCGTGGGAGGGAGTGACCTTCCTCGTGGCGGTGTAGTCGTGGCGGTGGAGGCCGTCGGGTGGCAGTGTTGGCGCCCCTCGTGCTCGTGGTGGCAGGCATTCATCGCTCAGGCGTGGCTGTGAGCGGACCTGTCTCGCTCGCTCTCGCTCTCGCTCGCTCTCGGCCCTCGCACTCCACTCCACGCTGCAGGACGCCTCTAAGGTACGACTTCAATCGCCGTCCGACGCGCTGCTCGCTTGCTCCTCGAATGCTTGTGCCTCCTCGAGTGTCGCCTTCGAGGATCATCTCGTTCTCCCGAGGTCACGTGATCTCGGGTCGCTCAAGTGAATGAAACGTTCGAGCTTTTTTCTTCTTCTTCGTCTCCTTTTCTTTCCTCTTCTTGTTTTTCATTCTCCATCTTCTAACCATAGAAAAAGGAAATAATGATAAAAAATAAAACTACGCGAGGTTCCCCCCCTCCCCCCCAAAAAAAATAAACATTTAAAAAAAAATCGCAAGAAAAAGAATAACGAAAAGAAAGAAAGAAATAAAGAAAGGAAAATACAAAAAAAAAAACCAAAAAAAAAACAAGGAAGGAAAAAGTTTGATAATCCCTCCTTCGGCCCAGCGTACGTGCGAGTGACAGGTGCTCCGGCGGAAACTTATCGACACTTACTGAAGCCGCCGTTACGATATCGCAGAGATCTTGGCGCGTCCTGGAAAGCATGGGCGGTGGTGCGGGAGGAGGAAGTGGTTCTCTTCGCGGCTGTGGGGGGCGGCTGGTGACAGTGCGTGCCTCCGGATGGATTTAAAAGCGGACTTTCCAGTGCTTACGGTTTTTTTTTTTTCTTTATCTATTTGTCTACTTTGCAACGACCAAATCGGAACTTTGTAGAAAGAGAAAAGAAAAGATAATACAGACACACACACACACATAGATACATACATATATATATATATATGTGTGTGTGTGTGTGTATACGTATATGTATATATGTGTGTGTGTGTGAATATATATATGTATATATATATATATATATATATATATATATATATATATACATACATATCTATACACGCATGAATACATAATTCGTCTCCTCGCCTTTAACCAGTAAATGAAAGTCAAAGTCCCTTCTCACGGATCATATCCGTAGAACAGACTCCAAACTTACATCAAAGCCACTTGTGTACTTTTCCCCTGTGTCTCAGGGACTCCACTTCTAAAATGATTAGCGGGCTCTTCTTCTCCTCGTCTTATTTCAATTTCACTCCGTTATACAAAGGTAATTAGAGGAAGAGCATGGAACTAAATCGCATTAGCATGTAACTAATGAACCGCATTGTGTTGATGAAGACTGGACCAGGGAAGAAAATGTATATGATAATGTCCCTTCATGTCAAAAGTCTTGTTTCATGTAGTCGAAGTTTTACTACGTGTTTATAAAAGATATATATACATTTGTTTTCTCTTTTTTTTTGGATGAGAGCATAAAGGAATATTATCATAACATGGAACAGAAAAAAGGATATTGTGAGGACATGTAACATATATATATATATATATCAAGGATGATGATGTATGAATATGGAATTACTTTTATCTCGCCGCAAGAAATGGTATCATAAAAAATACATTCGCGGTCTGCAGTCTTTAGGAAAAAGACAGCACGATCTGCCGGGTGACGTAAGAGGCAGATAAGAACGAAAGTATATAAAATCAAACAAGAACAAAAGAAAAAGTGAAGTGTTAGAGATGTGTTTCTTATAAAAAAAAAAAAAAAATGTTACTCCTTTTCCCTAAATAACGTTCGTATTAAGAAAGAGGCGGGGAAGAAGAAGAATAAAGAGAGAGAGGAGGAAGCAAGGTTTTCGTCATAACCGAATGTCACTTAG
>NC_061836.1:3053665-3055202 GCF_019202785.1 Penaeus chinensis
CATCTCATTGTCTAAAATATTTTATTGACAATTTAATAATCATAACATCAATAATAATACTAACAGTATCAATAGCAATGGTATTAATAAGAAAAAACACATCTTCCCGCCAATTCAAGGAATGGGAAAATCAGGATCGGTCACTAGGGCCTACTGATAGACTCCTTGCTGGCTGAGCACATGTGGAGCCATCTGTATGTGACAAAATTCACCAAAAACTACCTATCATACACAGAACATAAATCCGGGGCGAATGGGTTTGCCTTATTATCATTGTTATCATCACAGTCATCACCTGTCATTATTATCTGCCGATGCATTTGATCACTCACGACTACATCATAGAGAAAAGTAACGACACTGAAATGGACCGCGGTCGACGTAACTTGACTGCGGTTGATGTTGGGAAGGGAGGGTTTTAACTCAGGAGATAGATATAAGCAAGTTTGGAGTGATAGATATAGTTGCCATTGTCTATTTTCTTCTCTTATTCTCTCTCTCTCTCTCTCTCTCTAGTTTTCTTTCACTTATCTTATCTCCCCAATCTCACTCACACACTCTCTCTCTCTCTCTCTCTCTCTCTCTCTCTCTCTCTCTCTCTCTCTCTCTCTCTCTCTCTCTCTCTCCCTCTCTCTCTCTCTCTCTAGTTTCTTTCACTTATCTTATCTCCCCAATCTCACTCACTCTCTCTCTCTCTCTCTCTCTCTCTCTCTCTCTCTCTCTCTCTCTCTCTCTCTCTCTCTCTCTCTCTCTCTCTCTCTCTCTCTCTTTCTCTCTCTCTCTCTCATAAGATATACATTCATTTTTCTCGCGAAACATCTCCTAAGTATTTATTCCCGCGATGCCTCCTTGTACGTGCGTCCTTTCATGTACGTATGAGTGAGTAAATAGACAAATCATGATTTTGCTCTTACTCTTTTCTCTCTTTACTCACTTCGCGCTGACATTTTGTTGGTGTTAAAGGAGAGAAGATTAATTACTGAAGGTGAAGGGAGAGCGAAGAGGGAAGGGAAAATAATGAATGGGATGTTAAAGGGAGGAAGAAAGGAGAGAGGGGGAAAGGGGGGGGGGGGGAGGAAGGAGATAAGAGGACGAGGAGGAATAAAGGAGGAGGAAAAAAGAGAAGGGGGGGGGGGGGAATATATGAGGGAGAAGGGAAGGAGGAAGGATGGGGGAGATGAAGGAGTGAAAAGAAGAGGGAAAGGGAAAGGGAGAAGGAGTTTTGGAAAAGGAATAAGAGGAGGAATGAAGGGATAAAGGGGAAGAAGAAAAAAAGAAAAAAAGAAAAACAAGGAGCATAAAGAAAGCAAAAAGGGAAATATGGCAACTGCCTTGTCTCGAAATGGAATTTATCATCTATCGTTAGTTTGGATAAATTTAAAACAAAACTTTTACGAATCGTTTTAAGGGCACATCCCCCCTCCCCCTCCCCCTCCCTCTCTCCCCGGCAATTCTCATCCCATTCGTAAGATATTACGATGTTATCCCTACCCCCCCCAAAACCCC
The DNA here is from genome assembly GCF_019202785.1 of Penaeus chinensis. Taxonomy (NCBI): domain Eukaryota; kingdom Metazoa; phylum Arthropoda; class Malacostraca; order Decapoda; family Penaeidae; genus Penaeus; species Penaeus chinensis. The sequence continues at coordinate 3,055,172 of NC_061836.1, forward strand.
TCCCCCCCAAACACCCCTCCCCCCATACAGC
>NC_061836.1:3055302-3057802 GCF_019202785.1 Penaeus chinensis
CACATACACATACACATGCGCAGACAAATGAAGTGACAAGTTAATTAGTTTTAATACATAAACAATGAACTTATACTCTAAAGCCACGAGAATGTATCAGAAAAAAGTTATAAATTCAGGGAGAAAAAAAAAAAAAAAAAAAAAAAAAGAGATGAGAAGAAACCAGGAGAGGGTGAGAGGAAGATTAAAGTAAAAGGAAAAAGTGAAAATCAATGCAAATGAGGCAGCGAAATTAGTCCGCGAGTCTGAAAACAGAGTTAAGACGAAACGAAAGGTAATTTCTCCTTCCTATGATATATGAAGACAGTCAGAACAAGAGAAAAGATTACGAACTAAGAGGAAGAAAGTGAGAGAAAAAAAAATGTATATAAATGTATAACGAAAATGGTAATTGTTTAGTAAGGAAAAACAAGCCTTGGAATTCAGACAAGGTTGTAAGGCAATTATAGATTCTTGATCGTTTTTAAAATTTCGCGGCAGAGTCAATGTGCTAGAATGTATTCATTTTTCTTCGCGGAACGAATGTGTTTGAACGTATTAAAGGGTCCGTGGAGGAGCTATTGTGTTAGAATGTATTCAGGATTTGGAGGTAGATACACGTGGCAGAATGTATTCAAACTTCCACAGTAGGATTCATGTGGTAAGTCGTTGTAGGTTCATTTGATAAAAGGTATTCAAGATTTCACGGTAGATTCCCGTGGTAGAATGTATTTAAAATTTCTATGTGGATTTCATAGTCTTAGAATGCACTCAAAATTTCGTGATGGATGCATTGTTTCGAGCAGCGGCATGTGCTAGAATGTATCCAAGATTTTTCGTAAACACAGCGGCTTTGCACGGCAACTGCCCCCGACTTCTCCATCAGTCACTATCATCTGATTATTATTTGATCACGTGACTTCCACCACCCCCTCCCCTTCCCACCCTCCCCTCCCCTCCCCCCCCCCCACCTCAAAACGCTGTGTAGATATTATTGGTCTTAATTTTATGATAATTCTCCTCGCCTCGCTGACTTCTTTTCTTGAGTTGTTACATCAGGGTGGTTGATAATCTTGCTATTATCCTTATTCTCTCATCTATCTCAATCATAATGGGAATTTTTGCTATAATCATAATTATGCAATGGGGTAATTATTTCCATGTAAGTAAACAGCCCTACTATCATTTGCGTGATTATTCGCCACCCTTCACCTTTTTCACGCATGAATAAAATGCAATGGCAAATGAGTGTGGACTTTGCTGACCATAGTTACGTTTTTTTTTTATAATGAATTAATAATATTTATTTATTCATTTGTTTGTTTTTTAGTTCTATCAAATAACCATAGGCGTCATTACGGTGTAAACCTGTTATCATAAATACTTTTACGATTATTGTTAGTCATAATAATTTTTTTGTTTTTATTATTATTATCAACATCATTACTAGTAGTACAATCATCATTATTATTGTTATTGTTTTTGCAAGTTCTTGTTCATTATTAACATTATTCTTACTATTATTACGCAAAGTTTAAGCCTTAAATCACAATCCGTGTGACTGCAAACTTGAAGCCAATTTATTTTGACTTAAAATGGGGTTATAATTGAATGTTCAAGTATTAAGGCATCGCACACATGCATCTAATCACGAATCTATGAGAATCCCTTTTTGATTTTATTAGTATCATCATTCCTGCTATAATTGTTAATATTGCCGTAATTATCATCATTTTTGTTCTTATGATAATGGCAATAATTATTATTATTAACAATATTGTTATATTTAATATCATTATCATTATCATCATCATCACCATCATCATCATCATCATCATCATCATCATCATCATCATCACCATCATCATCATCATCATCATCATCATCATCACCATCATCATCATCATCACAATCATCATCACCATCATCATCACCATCACAATCATCATCACCATCATCATCATCATCATCACCATCATCATCACCATCATCATCACAATCATCATCATCACCATCATCATCATCATCATCATCACCATCATCATCACAATCATCATCATCACCATCATCATCATCATCATCATCATCATCACCATCATCATCACAATCATCATCATCACCATCATCATCATCATCACCATCATCATCACAATCATCATCATCATCATCATCATCACCATCATCATCACCATCATTATCATCATCATCATCATCATCATCATCACCATCATCATCACAATCATCATCATCACCATCATCATCATCATCATCACCATCATCATCACAATCATCATCATCATCATCATCATCACCATCATCATCACCATCATCATCATCATCACCATCATCATCATCATCATCACCATCATCATCACAATCATCATCATCATCATCATCATCATCATCATCAATCTAATCCTTTTTCTTCTCCGAAACAAACACACAACAATAAATAATTCAGAATAATGCACACTTATTTTGTAATTAGTTTAAAGACGAAGAGAAGGAAATGGGAAGGGGC
>NC_061836.1:3065302-3067802 GCF_019202785.1 Penaeus chinensis
GATAATGTATGAGATATAGTTAGTAGAAAGTGTGAGTGTGAAGGAGTTGCGTGTGACACACATATCTAGAGAGAGTATAAAAGTGTAGGTAGTAATGTATATGAGAGATCTCTATATCTGCGAGTGCGCGAGAGCGAGAGAAGGTGTGTGAGTCGCGATTGAGGTCTATATCTCTCTAGGAGCACAAGCGTACACAACACATATACTAGGGGAAAGTGTTGAGGATTGTTTTTATGGATCTTCTCTAGACATTAAGACGTGTGATGTGTGATCGAATAAGGGGGTGATGAATAGATGGGTTATTGATGAAGAGTAGAGGTATGGGGGGAGAAGGGTGAGGAGAAATAAGGTTATAGTTTGAGTTAGTTGAAGATAGTGGGGGGGTTAAAAAATAATTTTGATTAGGTTATTTGAGGGACGTCATGAATTTGTAAGAGTGTATTTGTACAATTATGAGTGGTGCGACGAGAGACAACTAGCGATACAAATCTCACTTCTACGAAGTTAATGCGTTTTTTTGTATATATATATGGGGGAGTTATATATCTCATTGAGGAAGGGTATCTATATATAGTGTATCTATATATATATTTGAGTATATCAATATATCTCTATCCTCTGTAGTGTGGTGTCTATAATAACGACAAGCTTTCTGGGGAGGGGGTTTTGTAGTTGGGGGTATATAGGTTGTATTCAAAAATCTTATATAAGACGTAGAATCTAATAAGTGATTGATTGGAGTTTGAGGAGAATGTGTAATAAGTAAAGTTGAGGTGGGAGCGTTCATTTAAAATCTGGTTGTTGAGTGTATTCTATCTCTCTATATAATTGAAATAAGTCTGTCGCGAGACTATCTATAGAGAGAAGGGTGTTGAGTTTTGTGTTTTTTTTAGTGTTGTGAGTTGGGAGGGTGATTGGATCTATCTATATATCACAACACATATTATGGTAAGAAAGTGTGTATGCGAGAGTATCTGTGTGAGAGAGGAAGGGAGATAGTTGACTGGTAGGAGAGGATAATATAGAGGAGAGTTGTGAGTGAGTTGTGAGTTGGTGTGGGTGTGAGTGAGCGAGTGTATAGGTAGTGAGACACCAGTGCTGATTAGAGAGAATAGATGCGAGTGCTATGTGTATTAAATATCTATCTGGCGTGAGAGTTGACACACGACTCTGACATGTGCAAAAATCAAATCAAGAAATCTAGTTAAATAATATTTTGATTTTTTGAGGTGTTTTGGTGGGAGGGTGGAGAGTGGGTGTGGTGTGTTTGGTGGGTGTGTGTGTGTATTGTAATAGTTAATGGCGCGTGCGAGACGTGAGAGATAATAAAATGAGTGAAATATTAAGGGGGGGGGGGTACAAAAGAAAAAAGATTAGAAATTGGAGAAGGGAAAAAATGTCGTGTTATGAAAATATTAAAAATAAGGGGGGGGGGGGGGGGGGGGGGGGGGGGGGGGGGGGGATTAAATAAAATATGATAATCAAAAAATAAAGGAGATGATAATAAATGTAAGGGTAAGAGGGGGGGGGGGGGGGGGGGGGGGGGGGGGGGGTGTGTGTGTGTTAAGATAACGAAAAAATATATATAAAATAGAATAGGGTTAGGGGTTAAAATATTCTTTAAAAATAATACGGGGGGGGGTATATATTGGAGGGGGGGGGGGGGGGTATGAAATAAGATAATAATAAAAAATAAAAAAGAAAAATGGGGAATTAGGAGTTCGTCAGTATTCACATACCCCTAACACCTACCCACCGACCCCCAACATCTTTCGTGGGTAGCACTAACAAATCCTCCCCCCCCTCCCCAATCCGCGAAAAAACACCCCACAATAACACCCCCGGGTGTCCCCATCAACTCAGCCCTTTGCATCATCTACTATAATTTTTTATTGTATAATCTTTACATTTATCCCCCCCCCGCACGCCCAAGCCTCACCCAGTCCCCCACCCCTCACGGGCAAGAAACAACATAACGCCTGAAGATGTCAAAACAAGATGTCCACAGGAAAGTCCGCCGCTGTGGTATGCGTCAGCGCGGATGAACCAGGTTGAACATAGGAAGGGCCAACCAATCAGCAGAGGGGAGAACAGACAAAGAACTTCTCAAAAATACACTGACAAGGACTTTTTCTACAGTAAACTGACAAGACTCTTATATATATATATCATATATATCATATATCTATATATATATAAATATATATATACATATATATATAATATATAATATAAATATACATATGTGTGTGTGTGTGTGTGTGTGGTGTGTGTGTGTGTGTGTGTGTGTGTTGTGTATCTCTATATATATATAAACTATATATATATATCCACCACAAATACCTATATATGTGTGTATATATATCTATATATAAACGTATCTATATATCAATTATAAATCTAAATATATGTGTGTGTGTGTGTGTGTGTGTGTGTATGTTTTGTTTGTATATGTGTATATATATAAATATATATACTATATAGTATATATATATGTATG
>NC_061836.1:3090302-3095302 GCF_019202785.1 Penaeus chinensis
TGTCTATATATCTGTCTATTTATCTATCTGTCTATCTTGTCTATGCCAGTTTGTCCATCTACCAACTTACCTATCTATCTATCTATCTGCCGATCTGTCTATCTATTTATCAATCTGTCTATATGTCTATCTATCTATCGATCTATCTATCATTTAACTATCTATTTATCATCTATCTATCAGTCTATCATACAACTTATAAGTAAAGGAGATTGATATAGAATTACATTTATATTATCACATTCAGTGTTTTCTTCTTTTTTTTTCTTTCATTTATACTGTGTGATCCTTTAACCTGCTGACACGTGGAATCTAAACCGACGCATTTAAGATTTAATTCCTTTCCCTGGACTATAAAGTTAGATATGTTAATGCAAGGACATTTTCCCGAAACTTTTTTTTTTTTTTTTTTTCCCAGCGTATTAATGACATGCTAAATTGCTTTGAAAAGAATATAATACATTAATACCCACTATGCAATGAAAAAAGCCATACAATAGCATTATTTTGTGCGGGCAGTTTTGGAAATACGAATTGATGTATATATGTATATATTTACTGCACTTGGAATTCATCCACACAAAAAAAAGTGTTGTTGTAATGGAGATAGGGGATCGTGTGTGTGAGTGTGTGTGTGTGTTTGTGTGTGTGTGTGTGTGTGTGTGTGTGTGCGTTTGAGGGGGGCTGTAGGGGTGTACGTGTGCGCATGTGTGAGAGGGGTGGGGCTTTATGTGTATGTGTGTGTGCTGCGTGTGTGTGTGTGTGTGTGTGTGTGTGTGTGTGTGAGAGAGTGTGTATGCATGTGAGGGGGCTGTATGTGTGTGTATATATATGTTTGTGCATGTGTGCTTATATATATGTGTGTGGCTAAGTTTAGCTATTGGTACATTCCTTAAAGAAAACAATAACAAAACTGCAGAAAGTACTGAACCAAATCCATAGAGCGTAAATAAAGCATCCAAACCCTTTTAATCTACCCAAGAGAAAACAAACATATATCCATTAAATCTCGTCGTATTTACCATTTTATTTATCCATTAACTAAGCCAGTAATTCTTTCACGTATCTTGCATCCCGAGACAACACATTTAAAACATAACGTATATATTTTTTTCTTTTTCTTTTTCTTTCTTTTTTCTTTTCTTTTTCTTGTATTTATTCGTTTATTTATTTATTTTTGTGGAAAAAAAAAAAAATACTTGACTTTCCTTGACCGATAACTGAATTACCCGATTACGGAATCCCCAAAACTCTTTTTTTTTCTCTCTTTCTCTCTCTTCTTTTCTGTTCGTTTATTGATTTGCTTATTTAGCTAATAAAAAAGAACACTTAGAAATAACACAAAATGACAATACAGATACGATTTCCTTCCTTCCTTGACCGATAACTTAACTACCCGATTACGGAGTCCCCAAAACGTCTCTTTTTTTCTCTCTTTCTCTTCTTTTCTTTCCGTTTATTTATTTACTTATTTAGCCAATCAAAAAATAACACTTAGAAATAACACAAAATGACAATACGGATACGATTTCCTTCCTTCCTTGACCAATAACTTAATTACCCGATTTCGGAGTCCCTCTTTTTCTCTCTCTTCTTTTCTCTTCGTTTATTGATTTGCTTATTTAGCTAATAAAAAAAACAATAACAATACGGATAACGATTTCCTTGACCAATAACTTAATTACCCGATTACGGAATCATGCAAGCTCCATCCACTCGCGTTACGTTTCTTAATTAGCGACATCTTTGACAAGGAGTTAGCGCAAAGGGGCTGCTTATAGTCACCCTGTAATTAGGCCAGTGTTGCCATCCTTCCGATTTTCCCGCTGGATCTTGGGATTTTTGGTTTTATTAGAGTTATGATCAAGTGAGATTTCTTTTAAATGTTTATTCTATGTTTAGCGATTTTTTTTAAAGTCCTTTTTTTTAAGCGGGAAACATTAGGAGATTATACTCTTATGTCTAGCGAGTTTTTTTAAAAGTCTAGTCTAGCGGTTTTGCAGAAGTATCGTATGGCAACATTGACTTAAGAGCGTGTTGAATTCAAAGGGAGAAATCGAATCCGGGAAAAGCATTTAATTGGTATTATTCCGTTGTGTATTTTCTTTTTTCCCCCTTTTTCTAATAATTTAATTAATTTTTTTCCCGAAATTCAGTTCTTCCAAACTTTTGAAAAGGATTAATGGTTCAATTTTCGTGCAGTTGCTTGTCCTGGTTCTCTCTAGGATTAGGATATATTTTTAAAAATTATTATTATTATTATTATTTGTCAGGCACTTCTTTTCATTGTTTTTTCTTAACATTTATATTATAAATATATATATATATATATTTTTTTTTATTATTAACACTTTTTTGTCGTTCTTTGCTTGGTTTATGATATTTGTGTTTTATGTTTCACTTTTGTTTAGATAATTTTTGTTGTCCTTTTTTACTTTTCTTTCCTAAGTAAACCAAACTTAAATTGACTTGACTTGGCTTGGCTTGTCTTGGCTTGGCTCGATTTGGCTTGCCTTGACTTGTCTAGTCTTGTCTTGTCTTGTCTTGTCTTGTCTTGTCTTGTCTTGTCTTGTCTTGACTTGACTTGACTTGACTTGTCTTGTCTTGTCTTGTCTTGTCTTGACTTGACTTGACTTGACTTGACTTGACTTGTCTTGTCTTGTCTTGTCTTGTCTTGTCTTGTCTTGTCTTGACTTGACTTGACTTGACTTGACTTGACTTGACTTGTCTTGTCTTGTCTTGTCTTGTCTTGTCTTGTCTTGTCTTGTCTTGACTTGACTTGACTTGACTTGACTTGACTTGACTTGGCTTGAAGTAAGGGTTAAACAGTTCATAAAAAAAATCTCGATTTTTTTTTTTTTTTTTTTTGTCTTATAACATTTTTTTTTTTTTTTTTGAAAAAAAAAAATCTGAAACAATAATCAGCTGATTAAATGTCATTCTACATGCATTCAAATAATGAACTGCTTCCTGTCATAACAGACGTGGTTTCCTGAGATTTTTTTTTTTTTAAACGAAATAATGAAAATAATCATTTGTAGACTTAAAAATAAAATTGTAATAAATGAGAGCCAAGAGCGAATTACGGAAAACATAATTAAATAAAGGGGGATATAATTACCTGCTGAGCGAATTAATAATGTAAAGCATTAAATGAATATGGACGTAGAAGGAAGACAAAATAAACGAAAAAATAAAGGAAGATAAAAGTGAAAGGCGTAAAATAACGAACAAGAGAGAGGGAAAATATCGGAATAAATGAAAGAAGAAAAGAAAGAGATAATAGTGAAAAGAGCAAGAGGAATAGCATAGAAACAAAAAACGTAAATTAAGAATAGGAAGAATAAAGACGAAACACGAAACAATGATATAACGAAAAAAAAACAAAAAAAAAACAAGAGGAACACAACAAAGAAAGAATAATTAAAAAAAACAATAAACAAATAAATAAATATCGAAATAAAATAACAAACCAAAACGTCCGACAGAGCGAATCCCACCTATCAAACGAAACCCTAGCCAAAGCCGCACGTGAAAACGAACACGCGCGCCTTCGAGGTTTGTTTACGCGTTCTCAATCCTCTGTTCGTTATAACAAGGCTTTAACAAGAGCCGTTTATGAGGTGATGCGTGGTGATGAGGACTGGTTTGTGTAGGGAGACGTGAGGTGATCGAGTGATGAGTCAGGTTTTTCTTTATAACTATGGGTGTTCAGGGAGTTAACTGTCCGTTTGTTTGCTTTGTTTGTTTGCGGAAAGGGGATGTACGTAATATTTATGAAATGGATGCATACGTCTCTGTTCCCTTTTCTCTCCTTTTTTTTTTCATTTTCCTTCTTGTTCTATGTTATTTTTTGTTTGTTTTTTGTTCGTCTTAAGTTTAGCTCTGATCTCTTCTCTCTCTCTCTCTCTCTCTCTCTCTCTCTCTCTCTCTCTCTCTCTCTCTCTCTCTCTCTCTCTCTCTCTCTCTCTCTCTCTCTCTCTCTCTCTTATATCGGACATTTTCCTCGCCCTCTCTCCCGCTTCCCTCTTTCTTCTTCCTTTTTTTCTTCGTCCTCGCTCCCACAGGGTAAGGTTAGCGCCAGAATCGGCGGACTCTGTCACTTCTTCTCCCCTCCTCTCCCCTCCCCACACTTCCCCTCACCTCTTCCCCCACTTCCCCTCCCCTACTTCCCTTTAGCTCTCCCCCTCCCCCCACTTCCCCTCCCCTCCTTGCCCCTCCCCTCTCCACCTCCCACCTCCTCTCCCCCACTTCCCCTCCCCCCACATCCCCTCCCCTCTCCCACTTCCCCTCCCCTCCTTCCCTCTCCCCTCTTCCTCTCCCCTCCTTCCCCTCCCCTCTCCCCCTCCCCCCACATCCCCTCCACTCTCCTCGCATCTTCCACCAGGACACGACCGTGCTTACTCTCTCACCTTCCTCTTCACTTCCCTCTCCTTCGTCTTCTCCTTATATCCCCTCTTTATCTTTTTCCCCTCTCTACTTCCCGTCTTTCAGTTTCTTTCTTCCCTACGCGTATTCCCTTTTCTCTCTTCTCCTATTTTTCCTCTCTCTCTCTCTCTCTCTCTCTCTCTCTCTCTCTCTCTCTCTCTCTCTCTCTCTCTCTCTCTCTCTCTCTCTCTCTCTCTCTCTCTCTCTTCTCTCTTTCCCTTTATCCTTTCTTCCCCTCTAACCACTCTCTCCGCTTCACTTTATCATCCCTTTTCTCTTTCTCTCCTTCTCTCCTCTCCCTGGTCTCCGCGTCCGCCTTTATTCCTATTCTCCTTCTCCTCCTCTTCCTCTTCCTCTCGCCCTCCTTTTCTCTCTCTTTTACACCTCTTTCCTCCCTCCCATTCTCCTTTCTCCCGTCTTCCGTTGATACTTAATCCCATCTTCCCCTCTCTCTTTTCTCCCTCTCCCCCTTTTCTCAGAACTTCCGAGTTCTTCTCCTCCCACATTCTTCTCTCTCCTTTTTCTCCTCTCCTCAGTTCCCCCTTTCCTCATCATTCCCTTTTCTTCCCTCT
>NC_061836.1:3100302-3102802 GCF_019202785.1 Penaeus chinensis
TAAAATCTGACTCTGAATATTACGAATAAGTTTTTTGTGCTGGCGGTAAATTGCCTCAGTGTTGAATATGTTAAATTTTAAATGTTAAATGGTCGATTTTTTTTTTTTTTTTATTATCATTACTATTTTTTTTTTTTTTTTTTTTTTTTTTTTGTTATTTCCATTTTCGTATGTTGAAGAAAGGATTGAAGGAGAGAGATGGAAGAGAAGAGAAATAAATAAAATTGGATAAAGGAGAAGACTAGAGGAGGAGGGAATGTAAAGATAAAAAAAAAAGGGTAAATAGAACACAGGAAGAAGAGAGAGAATGGGAGGAAGGGAAGGGTGTGTGAAGGAAGGGAGTACAAGAGTGAGAGTGAATGAGTGGGAAGGCTTTGTCCCTGCCACTCTTTTTTTTATTTTTATTTTTTTCACTCTGAAACCGGTTCTGTGAGACACTCTGCGACTCTGCCACGTTCACTCTTTCCTACTCGCTCTCTGACACTCTCTCTGACACTTTCAATCCCTCCCACTGGCCCCCTGACACTCACACTACCTCACACAGGCTCTCTGACACTTTCACTCCCTCCCACTGGCCCCCTGACACTCACACTACCTCACACTGGCTCTCTGACACTGCCACTCCCTCCCACTGGCCCCCTGACACTCACACTACCTCACACTGGCTCTATGACACTGCCACTCCCTCCCACTGGCCCCCTGACACTCACACTACCTCACACTGGCTCTCTGACACTGCCACTCCCTCCCACTGGCCCCCTGACACTCACACTACCTCACACTGGCTCTATGACACTGCCACTCCCTCCCACTGGCCCCCTGACACTCACACTACCTCACACTGGCTCTCTGACACTGCCACTCCCTCCCACTGGCCCCCTGACACTCACACTACCTCACACTGGCTCTCTGACACTGCCACTCCCTCCCACTGGCCCCCTGACACTCACACTACCTCACACTGGCTCTATGACACTGCCACTCCCTCCCACTGGCCCCCTGACACTCACACTACCTCACACTGGCTCTCTGACACTGCCACTCCCTCCCACTGGCCCCCTGACACTCACACTACCTCACACTGGCTCTCTGACACTGCCACTCCCTCCCACTGGCCCCCTGACACTCACACTACCTCACACTGGCTCTATGACACTGCCACTCCCTCCCACTGGCCCCCTGACACTCACACTACCTCACACTGGCTCTCTGACACTGCCACTCCCTCCCACTGGCCCCCTGACACTCACACTACCTCACACTGGTTCTCTGACACTGCCACTCCCTCACATTGGCTCTCTGACACTGAATCCCTCCCACTGAATATCTGACACTCACACTACCTCACAAGGGCTCTCTGACACTGCCACTCCCTCCCACTGGCCCCCTGACACTCACACTGGCTCTCTGACACTGCCACTCCCTCACACTGGCTCTCTGACACTGCCACTCCCTCACACTGGCTCTCTGACACTGCCACTCCCTCACACTGGCTCTCTGACACTGCCACTCCCTCACACTGGCTCTCTGACACTGAATCCCTCCCACTGAATCTCCGACACTCACACTACCTCACACTGGCTCTTGACACTGCCACTCCCTCCCACTGGCCCCCTGACACTCCCACTCCCTCACACTGGCTCTCTGACACTGCCACTCCCTCACACTGGCTCTCTGACACTGCCACTCCCTCACACTGGCTCTCTGACACTGAATCCCTCCCACTGAATATCTGACACTCACACTACCTCACAAGGGCTCTCTGACACTGAATCCCTCCCACTGAATATCTGACACTCACACTAACCTCACACTGGCTCTCTGACACTGAATCCCTCCCACTGAATATCTGACACTCACACTACCTCACACTGGCTCTTGACACTGCCACTCCCTCACACTGGCTCTATGACACTGCCACTCCCTCACACTGGCTCTCTGACACTGAATCCCTCCCACTGAATATCTGACACTCACACTACCTCACAAGGGCTCTCTGACACTGAATCCCTCCCACTGAATATCTGACACTCACACTAACCTCACACTGGCTCTCTGACACTGAATCCCTCCCACTGAATATCTGACACTCACACTAACCTCACACTGGCTCTCTGACACTGAATCCCTCCCACTGAATATCTGACACTCACACTAACCTCACACTGGCTCTTGACACTGCCACTCCCTCCCACTGGCCCCCTGACACTCACACTAACCTCACACTGGCTCTATGACACTGCCACTCCCTCACACTGGCTCTCTGACACTGAATCCCTCCCACTGAATATCTGACACTCACACTAACCTCACACTGGCTCTATGACACTGCCACTCCCTCACACTGGCTCTATGACACTGCCACTCCCTCACACTGGCTCTCTGACACTGCCACTCCCTCACACTGGCTCTTGACACTGCCACTCCCTCACACTGGCTCTTGACACTGCCACTCCCTCACACTGGCTCTATGACACTGCCACTCCCTCACACTGGCTCT
>NC_061836.1:3140302-3143647 GCF_019202785.1 Penaeus chinensis
TGCAGACACCCATAAACACATACACGCATATATGCACACATACACAAATACGCACATGCACACATAGATGCAGACACCCATAAACACATACACAAATATATGCACACATACACACATACGCACATGTACACACAGATGCAGACATCCATAAGCACATACACACGTATATGCACACATACACACGTACGCACATGCACACACAGATGCAGACACCCATAAACACATACACACATACGCACATGTACACACAGATGCAGACATCCATAAGCACATACACACGTATATGCACACATGCACACATACGCACATGCACACACAGATGCAGACACCCATAAACACATACACACATACGCACATGTACACACAGATACAGATACCCATAAACACATACACACATATATGCACACATACACACGCACACACACATACACATACACACTCAAAGATACATACACACATAAACACACAGACACACACACATACATACGTACACACACACGCACACACATACATATTTGACTGTATGTGTATGGGTGTATGAGTGTATATATTGTGAGGATTATTTTGAGATACAGACAATATATTTCATAATGATAAAAATGATGATAATGATGACAGTGCTAGCAGCAATAAAGATATGAATGAAAATGTTAATGATGATAATAATGATGATAATAATTATTATGATGATAATAATGATACTGAACATGATAATGATGATAATGATAATAAGAAAGGTAATTATGATAATGATAATGAAATGATAATGACAAAATTATAATAAAATCATAATGATAATAATGATGATGTAATGAAGGGATAAAAATGATAATAAAATGTTAATGATAATATTGTTAATGATAATCACAGAAGTTGGATGATTATTATAATTTTAGATTTTTTGTCTTTGTTTTTTGATTGTTGTTGTTTCTGTATTTATTACTTATCATTTTATTATCCTCCTCCTCCTCCTCTTCCTCTTCCTTTTTTTTCTTCTTCATTTTCTTCTTCTCTTTCCCGCTCTCTTCTCTCTTCCTTATCCTCTTCTTCTTCCTATGTCTCCCTTATTATTTTTTTTTTTTTCGCTTTCTCCTCCATATCTTTCCTTTTTTCCTCCTTCTCCTCCTCCTTCTCCTAATATATTTCTGTTTCCCCATCTTTCTTCCCTTTCTATTTTTCTTTGTTTTCCTTCAGTTCTCTCCCCTTCTCCTCCTCTTCCTTCTCCTCCATTTCTTTCTCTCGTTCTTTTCCTCTTCCTCCCTTTTCTTCACCTTCTCCTCCTCCTTCTCTTCCTTTTCTTCCTTTCCTTTCCACTTTTCTTTTCCTCGTTCTTCTTCTTCCTTCTCTTTTACCTCTTCCTTCTCCTCACCCATCCTCTCCATATCCCCCTTCTCCTTCTTCCTCCTTCCATCCTCCTTCTTTTAATTCTTCCTCTCCAATTCCTCCTATTCTTCCATCTTCGTCATTCATTATTTCTTCTTCTCTTCTCCCTCTTTTACTCTCTTTCGTCTTAGCCTGCTTATTCACCCGATAGACGGCGCCACTGTACCCGAAACGTAACTTATTTCGGGTGTCGGTTAAATGACAAGTCGGGGGGGAGGGGGGGAGGGGGGAGGGGAGGGAAAGGTAGGGGGGAAAGGAGACTGAGGGAGAGGGGGGGTGGGGTGAGAGGGGGGCAGAGGGGTAAGAGAGACTAAGGGAGAGGGGGAGAGGGGGGGGGGGGGGAGAGGGGGGTAGAGGGAAAAAGGGAGACTGAGGGCTGAGGGAAAGGGGGGGAGGGGGAGAGGGGGTAGAGGGAGAAGAGAGACTAAGGGAAAGGGGGGAGTGGGAGCGGGGGGGGGTGAGAGGGGGGGAGAGGGGTAAGAGAGACTAAGGGAGAGGAGGGGGAGGGGGAGAGGGGGTAGAGGGAGAGGGGGAAGATGGGAAGGAGGTAGAAGGGAAGGTGGAGGGGAGGGGGTGGGGGTATGGATAAGGGTGAAGGGGGGTGGAAGAAGGGAGAGTTGGGTGGGGTGGGGTTAGGGGGGGATGTGATGGGGGGATAGGGAGGAGGGGTCAGGATGTACGATTATGAAGAAGGATAGAGGCAGAATTTAAACAACGGAAGCAAATGATAAATAATAAATATGATAAATAACAGTAATAACATTATTCATTACCCTTCCCCCCCTCCCCACATCCTCCTCCTCCTCCTCCTCCTCCTCCTCCTCCTCCTCCTCCTCCCCCTCTACCCCTTTTCTCTTACCCCCATATCCCCCTCTTCTCTCTTCCTCTACCCCCATCCCTCCACCACACCCCCCCACCACACCCCGACCCTCCCTCTCTCTCCATCGCTTCTCCCGTCTCAGTCCTTCTCAAAAAAAAAAAAAAAAAAAAAAAATCTGCCAGTCACCAGGTTTGATCAATAGATTCCTGCATCCTATTACTGCATCGCGAGGACCTCTTCCTCACCGAAAAGCGTGAATGAAAAGTAAACAGACTAGGAAGAGTATTTCTCTCGAACGCGTTTAATGAAGGTGTTGAGAGAGAGAGAGAGAAAGGGAGAAAGAGAGGGAGATAGAGGGAGATAGAGGGAGGGGGGGAGGGAGGGAGAGAGAGAGAGAGAGAGAGAGAGGGAGAGGGAGGGGGGAGGGGGGGGAGAGAGAAGGAGGGAGGGAAGGAGGGAGGGAAGAAGGGAGGGAGGGAGAGAGAGAGAGAGAGAGGGGGGGGGGGAGAGAGAAGGAGGTAGGGAAGGAGGGAGGGAGGGAGAGAGAGAGAGAGAGAGGGGGGGGGGAGAGAGAAGGAGGGAGGGAAGGAGGGAGGGAGGGAGAGAGAGAGAGAGAGAGAGAGAGAGAGAGAGAGAGAGAGAGGGAGGGAAGGAGGGAGGGAGAGGGAGAGGGAGGGGGAGGGGGGGCGGGGGAGAGAGGGAGAGAGAGAGAGAGAGAGGGAGGGAAGGAGGGAGGAAGGGAGAGAGAGAGAGAAAGAGAGAGAGAGAGAGAGAGAGAGAGAGAGAGAGAGAGAGAGAGAGAGAGAGAGAGAGAGAGAGAGAGAGAGAAAGATTCAGATAGAGAGAGAGAGAGAGAGAAAGAGAGAGAGGGGGGGGGAGGGGGAGGGGGAGAGAGATAGTGAGAGAGAGAGGATGAGAGAAAGATTCAGATAGCGAGAGAGAGAGAGAGAAAAGAGAGAGAGGGGGGGGAGGGGGAGGGGGGAGAGAGATGAGAGAGAGAGAGAGAGAGATAGAGAGAGAGAGAGAGAGAGGAGAGAGAGAAAGAGAGAAAGACTGAGACAGAGAGAGACAGAGAGAGAGAAAAAAAAAATTGAGAAAGACAGAGAGAGAGAAAGAGAGAGAGAGAGATGAGAGAGACGAGA
>NC_061836.1:3143747-3148747 GCF_019202785.1 Penaeus chinensis
TATCTATCTATCTATCTATCTATCTATCTATCTATCTATCTATCTATGTCCCTTTTCTCTATCTGTCTCTATCTATTTATTGACATATATAAACATATGATATTTTTACCCTTTGTCGTTCACTGGATAATTTTCTCACGCCAAATCCCTCTGCAGAAAGTCGACGTCGCTTCGGTGTTATCCACCTCCTTTGTCAAACCAGGCGATCAATATTCACTTCATTAGTTTTGAAGTCATGAAGCAAAGCTGGTCCTAAGGATGGATTTCAGGACGTGTAATGCGTAGTGACGTTTCGTTCAGTGAGGCAGCAGAAAGTTCTTTCCGGTTGAGGAACTTGCTGTCTTATACGGATTTAAGACGTGAAAGAATTGACTTCATTAGGGAATGATGCTGACGTGACAGTGATGTCAGTGAAACAATTTTAACGTCACTTTAACAGCGTAATAACAGTGAAGTCAGTAGAACAAAAAAATGTTACGTCACTTTAACAAAAAGTGATGTCAGTGGATTTTAAAAATGTTGATAAAAAAAAACAAAAAAAAGTCACTTTAACAACGAAACAACAGTCAAGTGAGCAAAAAAAAAAAAAATCCCATTTAGAACACTCGAATAATAAGACAAATAAATCAACAAAGAAAATAGAACCAGGTATAAAAAAAATAAAAAAAAACAGTATCTATCATATAGAAAATACAAAAAAAGGAAACCACGATACGACAGCTATTCGAATAACAAACAGCCTTCTCTGCCCCAGCAACCACTTCGCGATGTTGATGATGTTCAGTTATGACGCTCTGAAACACATTATGCATGCTAGCTTTCACAGGCACACGTCCTTAAGAAGTGAAGACAATGAATCCCACGCATGTTATGTGCGTATGAAAAAAAATATCCTTACATAAAAACAAGAGCACACGCATAGCATTGAGTGTTTCTCTATAGGAGTGACCTTGTGTGCGTGTGTGTGTGTGTGTGTGTGTGATGCACCCTCTGCCCTTTCCCCTCTCTCCCCTCTCCCTACTCTTCCCCCTCCCTCCCCTCCTCCCCTCTCCCTCCCTCTTCTCCCGCTCCCCTCTCTTCCTCCTCTCTTTTCCCCCTCTCCCTTTCCCCTCCTCTCCTCCCTCCCTCCTCTCCTCCCTCCCTCCTCTCCTCCCTCCCTCCTCTCCTCCCTCCCTCCTCTCCTCCCTCCCTCCCTCCTCTCCTCCCTCCTCTTCTCTCCCTCCTACCCCTCCACCCCCACCTGTAAATCCGCGACCTGTTTGCATATGTATAGTAATCATCACCAAGAGAGTCATGTGGGTAAACCTCCCCTCCTAATTGCGCCCCCCCTCCCCCCCCGTAATTACCCCCCCCCCCCCTCAGATTAGCCGATCATTCCCACAGTCCTTATTTTTCGTGGGGGGAGGGGGGAGGGAGTGGGAGGGGCAAAGAACTGGACAAAGGAGGGGCTATGGGGAGGTGGGGAGGGGGGAGGGAGGGAGGGAGACAGGACAAAGAAAGGGAGGGGAAGTGGGAGGAGGAAAAGAGAAAGAAAGAAAGGGAGAAATAGCAAAGGAAGAGATGGAAGAGGAGGAGAGAGGTCATGAAGGAGGGAAATGCGAGAAAAGGAGATTGGGAAGAAAAGGGGTCATAGGGGGGGGGGGAGGGGGGTAGAAAGTGGGGTGATACGGACGAGAGACGAAAGAAAAAAGAAAAAGGTTTTTTTTTTATTAATGGCTTTATCCGAGTCGATTCATTTTCTTAATTGCTTCTTCATCTGTCGGTTTCTACTTATTCTTTGTTCTTCGTCTTCTCTATCTTTCTCTTTTTTGTCTATTCATAATCTACTAATATATCCATCTATGTCTATCTATCGATATATGCACCTGTTTATTTATTCCTTTTTACTCATGTCTATCGATGTATCTACCTATTTGTCTACTACTGATCTGCTTGTCAATCTACGCTCTCACCCCCTTACTTCTTCTCTCTCCTTTCTCTATTCCTCTTTTATCTTCTATCTCCTCTATTTCTACCTTTCCTCCTATTCCCTTCCTCTCTCTCTCTCCTCTCCCCCTTTCCTCTCTTCCCCCCTTCTATTCTTCCCCCCCCCCCCCCCCCCCATCTTTCTCCACTCTTTCTTGTACTCCATCCTTCTTCCTCTTCTCCTTCCTTTCTTATTTATTCTATCGTATCTTTCCTTCATTTCTCACTCCTTTCCTTCTTTTCTTCCTACCCCCTTCCCCCCCTCCTTTCCCCCTTTTCTCTACAGTTCTCCCTCTCCCATTCCTTTCTACCATTCTCCGCTTTCTCTCCCCCTCTCCCTCTCTTCCCTTTCTTTCTATTCTTTCTCCTCTCCTCCTCTCCCCTCTCCCCTACCCCCTCCTCGTCCCTTCTCCCCTCTCCCCTATCCCCTCCTCGTCCCCTATCCCCTTCCCTTTCCCCCTCTCCCCTTCTCTCTACTCCCCACCTCTTCCCCCCTTCCCTCCCCCCCCTCTTCCCTCTCCCCCACCTCTTCTCCACTTTCCTCTCCCCCACCTCTTCTCCCCTTCCCTCTCCCCCACCTCTTCCCCTCTCCCCTTCCTTTCTATTCCACCCCATCACTCCTCCCCCCCCCCCCCCCGAATAACCAATGCCGTAACTGATACCCATAATAAAGGTTGAGTGCCTTAATCCCGGCACTCAGTGTGGTATAGGTATGAGGGGGAGGGGGGGGGGGGAGGGGAGAGGGAGGGTAGAGGGAGGGGAGAGGAAGGGGAGAGGGCGGAAAGGGAGGGGAGAGGGAGATAGGGGAGAGAGAGGGAAGGGAAGGGAGAGAGAGGAAGGTGAGAGGGCAGGAAGGGAGGGGAGAGAGAGGGAGGGGAGGGGAGAGATAAAGAGGGGAGGAAGGAGGGAGGGGAGAGGAGAGAGAGGGAGGGGAAAGGGCGGGGTGGAAGGGGAGAAAGAGGGAGGGGAGAGGAGAGAGAATGAGGGGAGGAGGGAGGGAGGGGAGAGGGAGGGGAGGGGAGAGAGAGGAAGGGGAGAAAGAGGGAAAGAAGAGGAGAGGGTGGAAAGGACATAGGGACAGAGGAGAAGGATATGAGAGGGGATGAAGAGAGGGAGAAAGGGCGTAAAGGAGGAGAGGTAGAGGAAGAAGGAAGAGTGATAGAGAGGGAAAGGAAAAAGATGAAGAAGAGGAGAAAGGAAAGGGAAGAGAAGAAAGAAAAAAACAAGAAGGGGAGGGGATACGAGGGGGAAGTGGGAAGGAGAGGGAGAGAGACTGAAGGAGCCGTGAGAAAGAGAAGAAAGGGAAAAAGATAGAAACACAGACAGAAAAAAAATAAACGAGGGAGAGAGAAAGAGAAATATATATATATATATATATATATATATATATATATATATATATATATATGTGTGTGTGTGTGTGTGTGTGTGTGTGTGTGTGTGTGTGTGTGTGTGTGTGTGTGTGTGTGTGTGTATATGTATATATATATATATATATATATATATATATATAGAGAGAGAGAGAGAGAGAGAGAGAGAGAGAGAGAGAGAGAGAGAGAGAGAGAGAGAGAGAGGAAGAGAGAGAGAGAGAGAGAGAGAGAGAGAGAGAGAGAGAGAGAGAGAGAGAGAGAGAGAGAGAGAGAGAGAGAGAGAAGAGAGAGAGAGAGAGAGAGAGAGAGAGAGAGGAGAGAGAGAGAGAGAGAGAGAGAGAGAGAGAGAGAGAGAGAGAGAGAGAGAGAGAGAGTGAGAGAGAGAGAGACAGAGAGAGAAAGAGAAATAGCGAGAGATACAGAGGCAAAGACAGAGAACCCCCTCCCCCACCAAAAAAAAGAAAAAAAGACACGAAGAGAAAATCTAAAACAAAGAGGGAAAAGAGCACTAACGAAAAGAAAAGGGAAGAGGGGAAAACAAGAGAAACGGGGGAAAGAAAAGAAGAGAAGGGAAAGGGGGGATAATCAGGCCTTCGTGACGGTCAGAACGGCAAGGGATTTTGATTATATTAGGATAATAATTGAAAGAGAACGTTAATCACCTGTGATAGCCTCCTGGGAGGTGCCTGGGGGGAGGGGGGGAGGGGTAGAGAATGAGGAGAGGGGGAGGGAAAGAGGGAGGGAGGGAGGGAAGGAGGGAGGAAGGAAGAGAAAGAGGTAGGGAGGGAGGGAGGAAGAGAAAGAGGTAGGGAGGGAGGGAGCAAAGGAGAGAGGAAAAGGAGGCGGGAGGGAGGGAGGAAGGAAGGGAGGAAGAAAGGGAGGGAGGAAGGGAGGGACAAAGAAGAGAGTGAGAGGAGGCGGGAGGGAGGAAGGAAGGAAGGGAGGAAGGAAGGGAGGGAGGGAGGGAGGAGTGAAGGAAGGGAGGGAAAGAGAAAGGGAGGGAGTGAGGAATGGAGAGAGAGAGAGAGAGAGAGGGAGTAAGAGAGGAATGAAATGGGAGTTTAGAGGGAGAAGGGAAGGAAGAGTTTGAGAAAAAGGTGAAAAAATGGAGAGACCGAAGGACAAAGATAATAAAGAAGGAATGACGAAAAGGGAGAGAAGAAGGAAAGAAGGAACTGAGAGAAGGAGCTAAAGAAAAGGAGGAACTGGAAAACAGAATGGAGAAGGAAGGAAGAAGGAAAGGAAGATAACAATACGAAAAAGAGGAAAGAAAAGAGGGAACAGAAGAGAATGAACAAAAAGACAAAACGAAGGAAGAAAGAGAAAGAGAGCAGAGGAAGAAAGAAAGAGAAGAAAATAATTAAAAAGTAAAGAAAAAGAGAGAAAAGGAAGAAAGAAAGAGAGATAAGAATCGAAACTCAAAATAAACAAAAAGAAAAAAAAAGAGAAGGAAGAATTCAAAATCAAAATAAACAAAAAAGAGAATACGAAAAAAGAGGAGGAAAGAGAGAGAAAGAGAGAGAAGAGAGAAGAAGACGAAGAAGAAGAGGGAGTAAAACGAGAAAATAAAAGATGCATAGCTCTTGCCGTGTCTCCTTAATGACCGACAAACACGACAGGATTCGGGGCTGTTGTCCTCATTAAGGTTATTGTATCTACTTATTA
>NC_061836.1:3151247-3156247 GCF_019202785.1 Penaeus chinensis
GAGGATGTGGGAATGAGGGAGTCAGAGGGAAGGAGGGGGGTGGGGCGGGAAGAAGGAGGGAGGCAAAAAGAAAGATAGAAGTGGTGGAGGGGAGGAGATAGAGGGAAGGAGATAAAGAAGAGAGAGATAAAAAAGGAGGGAGAAAGAGGAATGGGAAAGAGAGAGAGAGAGAAAGAGAGATTATATGATTATCGTTACTATATTAGCATATTATTACCATTGGTGTTGTTTTTAGTTGAATTAATGCTGGTATTAATAGTATCATTAACACTATTATCATCATTGTTTTTATTATCATCATTATGGTCATAATTATTATTATTATTATTATTATTATTATTATGATTATTATTATCATTATCAATCATTACTACTACTACTAATACTGCCACTACTATCATTATCATGATTATTATTAACATCATTATTATTATTATCATTATCATCATCATTTTTATCATTATTACCATTAGCATCATCATTATTATCATTATCATTACTATAATTTATATTTCATTATCTTTACTACCATAATTATTAACACCATCATCATTATCATTACTACCATTATTGTTATCATTATTATACATTTATCATCATTACTCTTTTCATAATACGTACGTGTTTGTGTGCACATGGATCAGTACGTGTGTCAATGCATACATGTATAACCATGTGTGCACGTGTTTAGGCCACTGGAGATTGCGTCATTACAAGAATTAAAATACGGTTATATCATACATGCTAATCTTAGATATTAATATTCATAAAGAGCAAAACGAAGAGTGTGAGGATTTATGATCGCTGGGACATTATTTTTTTTGTCTCGATTTTTTATTATCATTATCTTTTTATTGTACATTACCCCCCCCCCCCCCCCTCTCTCTCTCTTCGCGGTGGAAATCATTAAGGCTGTTTGCTGTGACTTGCTCCAATAACAGTAACATTTGTCTTTGAAATGTTGGTGACTTTGTGTGTTTGTTGTGATGAAAGGGAGAGAGTGAAATAGAGAAGAGAGAGAAGGAGCGGGAAGGGAGAGTGAGAGAGAGAGAGAAGAGAGAGAGTAGAAGAGAGAGAGAGAGAGAGAGAGATGAGAGAATGAGAGAGGAGAGAGAGAGGAAGAGAGAGAGAGAGAGAGAGAGGAGAGGACGAGAGAGAGAGAGAGGAGAGAGAGAGAGAGAGTGAGAGGAGAGAGAGAGAGAGAGAGAGAGAGAGAGATTCACACACAACACACGCACACACATAGAGAGGGAAAGAGGAGAGAGAGAGAGAGGAGAGAGAGAAGAGAGAGGAGAGAGAGAGAGAGAGAGAGTGAGAGAGAAGGAGAGGAGAGATGAGAGAGAAGAGAGAGAGATGAGAGAGAGAGAGAGGAGAGGGAGGAGAGAGGAGAGAGAGAGAGAGAGAGAGAGAGAGATGAGGAGAGAGGAGAGAAGAGAGAGATTCACACACACAGCACACACAAAGAGAGAAGAAGAGAGAGAGAGAGAGAGAGAGGAGGTATGAGAGAGAGAGAGATGAGAGGGTGAAGAGAGAGAGAGGAGAGAGAGAGAGGAGAGTGAGAGGAGAGAGAAAGAGAGAGAGGAGAAGAGGGAGTGAGAAGATGAGAGAAATGAGAGAGGAGAGGGAGAGGAGAGAGAGAGATGAGAGGGGTGAGAGAGAAGGGGGGAAGAGAGAGAGAGAGATTCACACACAACAGAGAACAGAGAGAGAGATAAGAGAGAGAAGTAGAGAGAGAGGAGAGAAGAGAGAGAGAGGGATGAGAGAGAGAGAGAGAGAGAGAGGTGAGAGAGAGTGAGAGAGAGAGAGAGAGATAGAGAGAGGAGAGATAGAGAGTGAGAGAGAGTGAGAGGGAGAGAGAGAGAGAGAGATGAAGAGAGAGAGAGAGAGAGAGGAGTGAGAGAATGAGAAGAGAGGAGGGGGGAGAGAGAAGAGAGATGAGAGGAGAGAGAGAGAGGAGGGAGAGAGAGAGAGAGAGAGAGAGAGAGAGAGAGAGAGAGAGAGAGAGAAGTCAAGAGAGAGAGAGAGAGAGAGAGAGAGAGAGAGAGAGAGAGAGAAGAGAGAGAGAGAGAGAGAGAGAGAGAGAGAGAGAGAAGAGAGAGAGAGAGAGAGAGAGAGAGAGAGAGAGAGAGAGAGAGAGAGAGAGAGAGAGAGAGAGAGAGAGAGAGAGAGCAACGTATCTTGCAGTAATAGCGGTGACTCGTAACTGAGTAGGTAAAGACATCTTGAATGACAGTCAGCGTCTAATTAATTATATCGAGCCTGACATAGCATAGTAATCTTGTCCATTTCAGTGATGATGACAAATAAACAAATCATAAAAAAATTATATCAGTGTCCTGTCCCTCTATCTTAATATCTACCATTCTTCCAGAATATTTATATCTATCTATTTATTGATCTGTCTTTATATCTGTAACGACCTATATTTACCTATACTCATATGTGTATTTATGTCTAAACACACACACACATTTTTGCTTCTTTTGTTATCATTATCAATCTTTTTTGCAGAAGGAGGGGCAATCTCACAATTTTTAAAAAATATAATTATTATTTATTTATTATTTTTCAGGGGAGTATTTTTTATGTGCATGTTGATACGTGTGTGTGTGTGTGTGTGTGTGTGTGTGTGTGTGTGTGTGTGTCTGTGTGTGTGTGTGTGTCTGTGTGTGTGTGTGTGTGTGTGTGTGTGTGTGTGTGTGTGTGTGTGTGTGTGTGTGTGTGTGTGTTTGAGCATGCGTACGTCTATGTGTGTTTAGTTTAAGTTGCGGGTGTGTGCACACACGTGTATATGAGTGTATGTACGTACGTGTCCCCCGGGAGGCTCGCGCTACAGTATGTCAGGCATCGCGGACGAACAATAAATCATAACGTTTATTAATCCGTGTTGTTGTAGTCGACAGTTCATTAGCTTTTCATCTGTCGTTTGTGGAAGATGCCTTGGGCTTTTCGTACCCGTGTGATCTGTCTGCTCTCTTAATCTGCTGGCTGGTTGGTAATATTTCCTGATGGATTAAATCTTTTTACGATCACTTGCCTCGCGCTCTTGTATAACTTCATGTCGCGTTCGGATTTTTCCTTTCTCTTATTTTTTTTTTTTTTCTCTCTCTCCGTCTGTCTCTTTTTCTCTCTCTCTTTGTCTCTCCGTCCTTCTCTTTCTCTTTCTGTGTGTGTGTGTGTGTGTGTGTGTGTGTGTGTGTGTGTGTGTGTGTGTGTGTGTGTGTGTGTATGTGTGTGTGTGTGTGTGTGTGTGTGTGTGTGTGTGTGTGTGTCTGTGTGTGTGTGTGGTGTGTATGTCTATAGAACTTTACTTTTTTGTCAAAAAACTGTAATCTGGTACAGTTTCCTCGAAAGTTTACCTATTTTTTGTACTAACTATTTGCACTAACAAAATAAAAAAAATCATAGATTTACAGGTTCCGATCTTTTATTAAAGTGAGTATACCTGATGATGCATTTTCTGCTGTACACTTACTTGAAATGTCATGCATATGAATGGAATTGTTTGTTCTCATTATGATATTAATTACACCTTCCCTTAATGTCTAAATCCAGTTATGTCGAAATCATCATATTACAAATTCTCTACATACTCTCACCATTCATTAAGCCATTTATCAAAATCAGTTAACAAAAACTATGTAATTAGACAAGATCAAATCCTAAAAACAAATGTAGATAACAAGACAAGAAAAAACAACAACACAAACATTCTCTTAAACTTAGACAAATAAAAAACAACAGCATTCATTTTAAAGGTAGACAAATAAACAGTAAATTCCCGACCATCGCACCAACACCCACCTCCATTTGTAAACAATCTAGACGTCCCTCATTAATAATCATAAACAGTCCCCATCGATACCCAAAAGGCTAAGTTGACTCGGCTATCAAAGGCAAGCAACTTCGGGGATCCTCTGTTGTGTTTGGGCGTTAATTATCCGTAGAGTTTCACAGCAGCGTGTTACTTGGAGAGTGTTGTGACAAGGTGTGGGTGTGTTGGCATGTGATATGTAGGTATGTGATATGTATGCAAAAAATCTCCTTTTAGATTCATGTATAGGTGCATATATACATATATGCATATGATTATACATACATGCATACATACATGTATATAATTATACATCCATACATATATATACATCAATATATGCATGTACATACATACATACATACGTACGTACATTTATATATACATACATACATACATGACTAGAAATATAAATACATTTATACATACATACATAAATGCATATATACATACACACATGTATGCATATATACATACATGCATACATGAATACAAATATACATACATTTATACATATATACATACATGCAAATATACATACATTTATAGATACAATACATATATCATACACATTTGATGTTAATATCGTGAAGACGACTGGTTCGTTCTATTTGACCTGCATTATATAACTGGTTCTATTAATCCCATTACTGTTAATCTATTCATAATTATTACCTTATTCTTATCGTCGTCATTATCACTGTAAGACTGATACCATATCTATACATATTCCTCATCTCTATGTACACACTTTACATCCATCAGAGACATGACTCGATCGGACGGAATCAAACAAGGTGTGACGATGAATCTCTCTGTGATTGATACTTCAAAGTCTGTCACCTTTGGCCGCTGCTCGTCTTGGGACCCCGGAGCAGCATCCCCTAAAGATGTACACAAGGAGTCTTAGAGAAATGAAGGCGACAGGAAAAGCTGTACTCTATTCCCTCCCTCCCCCCCCACTCTCCCACTCTCATTCTCTTCTTATTTCTGTCTCCCTTTCCTACCATTTTGTTTTTTGTGTTTGTTTGTTTTTTTGCTTTGTTTTTCATCCATTTCCCTCGTCCTCTCTTGTTCTGTTTTCTTTCTCTTTCTTTCTATCCTTTTCTCTCTCCTTCGCCTCACATATCTCGCCCCTTTTGTAGTCCTCGCCTTCCATTCTCTCACTCTGTCTTTCTCCTTCCCC
>NC_061836.1:3164768-3169768 GCF_019202785.1 Penaeus chinensis
AAAATTATTTTCCCAAAAATTTTAAACAAAAAGTAATTAAAAGATAAGAAAAGTGGAGAGGAAGAGTATACAAATAGACAGGATAGATGGATGGATTGATAAACAAATAGATATAAATGGGGAAAAAAAAGGGATAGATTTTATAATAATAAAAATAGTTTAGAGGATGAAAAAAGGATTAAAACTAATAGAAAGAAGAGAGGGGGGGGGGGGAAAAAAAGGAAAAAGAAAGAGAAGAGGAGAGAGAGAGAGAGAAAGAGGGGAGAAAAAGAGAGAGAGGAGAGGGGAGAGAGAGAGAGAGAAAAAGGAATGAGAGAAATTTTTTTTTTTTTTTTCCTTATTTTTTTTTAGCGAAGAAAACAAAAAAAAGAAACGAAAAGAAAAAAAGAAAAAAAGGGGAAGAGAGGGGGGGCAACAAAAGAGATCCCACCCCGGGTTGACAATTTACTGATCCGTAAAAAAAAAAAATATACCCTTTTATTTTAAAACGCCCCAAAAGCCCCAAGAGGGGAGGGGGGGGAGGGGGGGGGGGGGAGGGAGGGAGGAAAGGGGGAATGGGGTGGGGGGAAGGTGTTTTAACCCCTCATTATGTAAAAAAAACGTTTTACGAATTCCGGATCCGCTTTTTAATTTGGCCCTAAAGTTTTTTCCCCCCTTCCCTTCTTTTCCCCTCCCTGCCCCCTTTTCCCTTTCCCTCCCCTTTCCCTCCCTTCCCCCTTTCCCTACCCTTCCCCCCCTTTCCCCTGACCCCTTTTCCCTTTTCCTCTTTTCCTCCCCTTCCCTTTTCCCTTTTCCTTTCCCTTTCCCCCTTCCCTTCCCCCTTTCCCTCCCTTCTACCCCCTTTCCCTTTCCCTCCCTTTTCCCTCCCCCCCTTTTCCTACCCCTTTTTTTCCCCTCCCCCCCCCCCCTTTTTTCCCTTTCCCTCCCTCCCCTCTCTCTCTTATCATCCCTTCCCTCCCTTCCCTTCCTCCCCCCCTCCTCTTCTTTTGCTCATCCCACCCTCTTTCCTTTTTCTCCCAAAAACCCTCAACCAAAAACCCCTTTCTATGTCCCCCTTTCCCCCCCCCCCCAAACCCCTTCATCCCTCCCCCCTTAAAACCCCCCCTTTCCCCTTAAAACCAACTCCATCCCCCCCCCCTCCCCCCTCCCCTCATCCTACCCCCCAATTTCCTTTTCCCCCCCATCCTCTCCCCCCCCCCCCTTATCTCCTTCCCTCTCCACCTTCATCCCCGTCTTCCCTCACCCCCCTTAAAATCTTCCCATCCTTTTTCTTTTGCTTTATCTCATCCTCCCTCACCAACCCTTATCTCCTTTCCTTGCCCCCCCCCCCCTCTCTTTTCTCCCCTTTCCCTTCCCCCCCTTTCCCCCCCTTCCCCTGTTTTTTCCTCACTGATAAACCCATCAATTGGTTACGTGTCCCCGAGGAAAGGTTGGGGTTTGGGTTTTCCCCGGGCTGGGGAATAAACGTGGAGGTTTTTAAAGGGTTGATTCCGTGTCGTTATTTCTGTTTGTCCCCCTTTTTTCTGTCCCCGTTTTGGGCTTTTGTCTCTCCCCTTTTCTCTCTCTCTCTCTCCCTCTCTTTTCTTTTCCTCTCTCTCTCTTCTCTCTCCCCCCTCTCTCTCTCTCTCTTCTCCTCTCCCTTTCTCTCTCTCTCTCTCTCTCCTCCCTTTTTCCCCTCTCTCTCTCTCTCACCTCCTCTCTCTCCTTTCCCTCTCGTCTCTTTCCTCTCTTTCTCTCCTTCTCTCTCTCCTCTCTCCTCCCCTCCCTCCCCTCCCCTTTCTCTCTCCCCCCTTTCCTCTCCTCTCTCTCCCCCTTTTTTCTCTCTCTCTCCTTTCTCTCTTTTCGTTCTCATCTCTTTTTCTCCCCTCTCTCTCTCCTCTCCCTCTCTCTCTTTTCTCCCCTTTTCCCCCTCTCCTCTCTCACTTTTCTCTCTCTCTCCTCTCTTCCTTTTTCCTCTCTCTCTCCTCTTCTCTCCCTCTTTCTCTCTCTCTTTCTCTCTCTCTCTCCCTATTTTTCCCCTTTCCCATTCTCCCGCCCTTCTTTCCCCCTTTTTTTTCCTTTTCCTTTTCCTTTTCCTCCCCTCCCCACTCTTCTTTCTCTCCTCTTTTCCCTCTCCCTCTCCCCTTCCCCCCCCTCTCTCTTTCTCACCTTTCTCTTTTCCCCCTCCCCTTCTACCCTTTTTTCTTCCCTTTTCCTCTCCCCCTTTCCCTTTTTCCCTTTTTTTCTCCCCTTCTCCTTTTTTTCCCCTTTTTTTTTCCCCCCCCTCCCTTTTTTCCCCTTCCCCTCTTTTTTCCCTTCAATTTCCCCCTTTTTTCCCCCTTCCCCCGTTTTTCCCCCCCCTCTCTCTCTCTCTCCCCCATTTTTATCTCTCCCCCTTCCTACCCCCCCCCCCCTTTTCCCATTAAAATCCATTTTATCTATCTCAAAAAAAAAAAAAAAAAAAGCGTAACAGGCCTGGTCTCCCCTATAAAAATCTTTTTTGTAATTGTTTAAATTTTTGCCGTAAGGATGAGAAAACCGAAAATGACCAAGCTAAATCACTGACAAAACCAAAATTTAAACCCACGATCGCTGCTTTTCAGAAAAAAAAAAAAGAAGTGGAAGAGAGGAAAATGATAGAGGGGGGGGGTTAAAGGGGGGGGAGGGGAAATGGGGAGGGGGGAAAGGAAAAAAAGATAGAGAAGAAAAAAAGGGGAAAAAAGAGAAGGGGGGGAGGAAAAGGAAAAAGGGAAAAAAGGAGAGGGGGAAGAAGAGGGTGGGAGGGAGAGAAAGAGGGAGAGAGAGAGGGAAAGAGAAGGAGAAAGAGAGAGAGAGGGAATCATTGAGAGAAAACCCAAAAGACCCTTAATTCCAAACGCTCTCTACCTGTTTTTTTTATCGCACCTCTCTTTTTTTTAAATCTCTCTTTATGTCTAAAACCCCTTCCTCCTCCTCCTCCTCCTCCCCAATCCTCCCCCTCCTCCTTCCCTTCTTTCTCCCCTTCCTCCTCCTGCACTTCCTCCTCCTCCTCCTCCTCACCTCCTACTTCTCCTCCTTTTCTTCCTCTTCCTCCTCCTCCTTCATCCTCCCTTTCTCCTCCCCCCCCTTCTCCTCCTCCTCCCTTTCCTCCTCCTCCTCCTTATCCTCCTTACTAAAAACATTAACAAATATTCTTTTTACTTTTTTGTTTTCCCCTGTCTACCTACGACCCTGTATGTGTGTTGTGTGTGGTTGTGTGGTTTTTGTGTGTGTTGTGTGTGTGTGTGTGTGTGTGTGTTCGTTCTGGAACTCTAGCTAAATGACTAATTGAATTCGGGGTTTATCCTCAGAGAGCAAAAATGGCAAGTAAACTTTTATTTTATCTACTTATTAAATTTTTTTTCACTGCTTTTTTTTCATGTTGTTTTTTTTATTAATGGTTTAGTTTTTGTAGCCCTTTTTTATTTTAGGAAGAAAGAAAAAAAAGAGAGGAAAAAAGGAGAAAAGAGAGAGATAGAGAAGAGAGAGAGAGAGAGAGAGAGAGAGAAAAAGAGAGGGGAGAGAAGAGAGAGAGAGAGAGAGAAAGGGGGGGGGGGGGGGGGGGAGGGGAAAAGAGAGGAAGAAGAAAAGGAGAGGAAGAGAGAATAAATAATGAAACTTGCCCTTTCTTCCCTAAAAAAAAGGGCAGACTTTTTTCCTTTCTTTCATTTTGTTACGAAATAAATTTTCAGATTTTCCCGGAAGTGAGGAAAGGAAAAGAGAAAAAGAAAATGTTATAAATGAATGACAAAACTTTTGTAATACTTTTAGAAATCATTTTTTTTCTCTCTCTCTTCTTCTCTCTCCTCTTCCCCCCTTCCCTTCTTCTCCCCTCTCTCCCCTTCCCCCTTTCTATCTATTATTATTTTTATCTATTTCTTTCTCTCTCTCTTTTCTCTCCTCCTCTCTCCTTCTCTCTTCTTTTTTTCCCCTTCCTCTTTCTCTCTCTCTCTCTCTTCTCTTTCTAAAGTAAAAAAATTAGATAATTCAAAGTTACTGCTTTCCTTTCCTTCTTTGTCAAATAAGCATGAATTTTAAATATAATTGTTTTTAATTATCTAAATAATCTTCTTCATATTCTGCTGAATTTTCGGTACGATAATCAACATCATTTTGTATCTAATTTTGGTATAATTCACTGCACAGAGAGGATTGAACTGATGCAATAAAGAATGGAATGCTGTTGATGCTAATGATATTTATGATAGTAATGATGTTTGATGTGACGATAATGATAATGATGATCCTTCATTAGTTAGTTTAACTCGTAAAAAAAATGTATTGTAATGATTAATTTTAATAAAATAAAAAAAAATTTAAAAAGAAATGGATATTAATAATGATAAAATGGGAAAATAATAAAAATAGAAAAATAACAAATTATTGAAAAGATAAAATGAAATTCATAAAATGTAAAGGGGAAAAAGGAGGGTAAAATAAAAAGATAAAAAAATATAATAAAAAATATAAAAAAAAATAATTATAATTAATAAAAATTAGCATAATACATAAAGATTAAAAAAGTAATGATATAAAAATGAAAAAAAAATATTATATATTTAAATTTAAAAAAAATAATAAAAATAAAAATAATAAAATAAAGAAAATGATAATGGAATAAAAAATAAACAAAAAAAAAAAAAATAAAAAAATTTTAAAAAATAATAATAAAATAATAATTAATAAAAAAAATTTTAATAATAATAAAATAGTAATAACAATAATGAAATAAAAATAAAATAATAAATATAAAATAAAAGCGTAATAGCAGTAGTAGTAATAATAGTAATAAAGACAATAATAATAATGATGATAATAATAATAATAATAATGATAATAATAATAATAATAATAATAATGAGAGTAATAATACTAATGATAATAATAGTAATAATGATAATGATAGTAACAATAACAACAACAACAACAAAACAACAACAATAACAACAATTATATTAATAATAATAATAATAATAATAATAATAATAATAATAATAATAATA
>NC_061836.1:3174768-3177268 GCF_019202785.1 Penaeus chinensis
GTTATGGCTGGGTTGTATGTAATCGCGTTGAGGGTGTTAGGAGATCGAGATGCATAACTACACTAAATGATGGTGATGATGGTGATCGTGATGATGATGGTGATGGTGATGGTGATGATGATGATGGTGACGATGGTGATGCTGATGGTGGTGATGTGGTGATGATGATAAGGATGAGGAGGATGTTAATGATAAGGATGATAATGATAATGATGGTAATGATAATAATAAAAGTAATGATAATGATGGTAATGATAATAATAAAAGTAATGATAATGATAATGACAATAATATCAACAATAATAATAATAACTATGAAAATAATGATAATGATAATAATAATAATAATAATAATAATAATAATAATAATAATAATAATAATAATAATAATAATAATAATAATAATGATAATTATAATAATAATAATAATAACTATAATAATAATAATAATAATAATAATAATAATAATAATAATAATAATAACTATAATAATAATGATAATAATATCAATGATTATAATAATTATGATAACAACAACAACAAACAACAACAACAACAGTAATAATAATAACAATAATAATAATAATAATAATAATAATAATAATAATAATAATAATAATAACAATAGTAACATTAATAATGACAGTATCATAAAAATTAACATTTCACTGAAACGAATCAATTGTATATCTTGCTTCGTGGAATTATTAATTCTCATCCGCACTTTTATTCTACTTTTCACACAATGAACATAATTTCTTCATTGTTAACTTCAGTGGTTCGTGTTTCGTGTTTCGTGCGACGTGTTTCGGAAAGAAGTGTAGTTGATTGAGGTGTGTGTTAAGTACGTGTTAGGTTTTTGTGTGTTGTGTGTGTGTGTGTGTGTTGTGGGTATGCTGAGTGTTGTGTGTTATGTGTGTGTGTTGTGGGTATGCTGGGTGTTGTGTGTTATGTGTGTGTGTTGTGGGTATGCTGGGTGTTGTGTGTGTGTTGTGGGTATGCTGAGTGTTGTGTGTGTGTGTTGTAGGTATGCTGAGTGTTGTGTGTGTGTGTGTTGTGGGTAAGGTGAGTGTTGTGTGTGTATGTTTTTGTCATATGTTTAACACATTTTTGTTGATATATTTGCTTCTATATTTAAATTCATATCAATGTTTATATCGTTATTAATAATCATATTCATATTCATACTCACATCCTTACTTATATCTACTTTAATATATACATTCCTTTTTCCATCTCCATTCATATTCAAAATCGTAAACGAATCTTGAACGCTAGTGAAGGCAAAAAAAAAAAAAAAAAAAAAAAAAAAAGGGAAAATTATAAAAAAGGAAAAACAATTATATTATTTGTGAACACTTTATGCTACAGTATTAATGTTAAGATGAAAAAGCCACAAGAGTTCAGTATTCTGCGAAATAACGTGAATCAATATCACTACCTTCTAATGACAGAATGTACCCGAAACACAGGTATTCCAGATCAACACAGGAGAAATAGCATAAGGATATCAGACAGTTGTAAAAAAAAGTAATGAATGAATAAATAAATATGAGAATAAAATTGATAAGTGATTAAAAACAATAAAGAAAGAAAGAAAGAAAGAAAGAAATAGATAAGTAAAAAACAATAATAAAAAAATTAAAGATATCAAACCATAGATGAATAAAGAAATATAAACTAGATATAGAAATTACATAAAAAAAACTTGTATACTACTTAGAGATACACACCTGACAGCGGAAAAAGGTCGCGAGCATGTGGCGTGACATTTCACAAAAGAGAGACAGACAGACAGACAAACAGAGAGACACAGAGAAAGAGAGAGAGAGAGTATGAGAGAGAGAGAGAGATTGAGAGAGAGAGAGAGAGAGAGAGAGAGAGAGAGAGAGAGAGAGAGAGCGATTGAGAGAGAGAGAGAGAGAGAGAGAGAGAGAGAGAGAGAGAGATTGAAAGAGAGAGAGAGAGAGAGAGAGAGAGACAGACAGACAGACAGACAGACAGACAGACAGACAGACTAAGGACAAAGCAACACAGAGAGAGAGCGTTTTTTTTTTTTTTTTTTCATTTGGAACAATGGATATTCTTGGTGTGACATACTGTCTGTTTCATTTTGCTTCTAAACTATCCCCTGTGTGCAAGGGATGGCCGGGGTTACCATCCACTGGCGGCGAGGGATTCGAACGCAGGTCAGCAAGATTGCTAGACGAGAACGCTACCGCTGCACCACACAGCACACACACACACACACGCACACATAGATAGATAGATAGATAGAGAGAGAGAGAAAGAGAGAGAGAGAGAGAGAGAGAGAGAGAGAGAGAGAGAGAGAGAGAGAGAGAGAGAGAGAGAGAGAGAGAGAGACAGAGACAGAGAGAGACAGAGACACAGACAGACAGACAAAGAACCAGACAGAAACAGAGAAACACACAGAGAGAGAAAAAGAGAGAGAGTGCCTTAGAGAGAGAGAACAGGCAGACAGACAGAGAGAGAAAGACAG
>NC_061836.1:3201247-3203747 GCF_019202785.1 Penaeus chinensis
CCACTTCATTTTATCTCCTTACCTCGTTTTTCCTTCTCAATTTCCTCTTCTCCTTCACTCTTCTCCCACACCTTCTTCACCTCACTTCATCCATATTTCCGCTTTATTACCTTCTTTTCCCATCTTCCCTTTCTTACATTTACTTGCTCACCTCTCTCTCTCTCTCTTTCTCTCTCTCTCTCTCTCTCTCTCTCTCTCTCTCCCTCTCTCTCTCTCTCTCTCTCTCTCTCTCTCTCTCTCTCTCTCTGTCTCTGTCTTATCAATCCTTGTTCTTCTTCATCTTCCTCCCATCCCATCTTCCCCTTAATCTTTCGTCTCTCTTCCTTTCTCTTTCTTTCTTTCTTCCTCCTCTTCTTCCCCTCTTCCCTCCCCGGTCTTTTCTTCTTTTCCTCTCCTTCTCTCTCTCTCGTTTTCATTCTCCCTCCACTCTTTTCATTTCTCTCTCTACGCCCTCTATAGCCTGCCCCTTTCCTCTTATCTCCTGCACTTCCTTATCTCCCCTCCACTCCCCTCCACTCCCCTCCACTCCCCTCCACTCCCCGCCACTCCCCTCCACTCCCCTCCACTCCCCTCCACTCCCTCCACTCCCCTCCACTCCCCTCCACTCCCCTCCACTCCCCTCCACTCCCCTCCACTCCCCTCCACTCCCCTCCACTCCCCTCCACTCCCGTCAGCCCTCTAGTCTCCCTCCTCATCCTCATGCTTGCCTGAGGGTCGTGAGTCATGCATGTGCAATCTAGCTTAACAGTCATCTTTCTCTCTAGAATGGAAGATGCGTAGATGAGGAAGAGGGACGAGGTGGGGGAGGAGGAGGAAGAAGGGGAAGAGGAGGAGAAGGGGGTGAGGGAGGATGTGGGGGAAGAGGAGGAGAAGAAGAAGGAGGAAGAGGTGTGGGAGGAGGGGGAGAAGAAGAAGGAGATGAGGGAGGAAGATGGGGGGATGAGGTGGAGGAAGAGGGGGAGGAGAAGGAGGTGAGGGAGGATGTGGGGGGAGAGGAGGAGAAGGAGAAGGAGGAAAAGGTGTGGGAAGAGGGGGAGAAGAAGGAGGCGTGGGAGGATGTGGGGGAAGAGGAGGAGAAGGAGAAGGAGGAAGAGGTGGGAGAAGAGGGGAGGAGAGGGAGCAGAAGAAAGTTAGGGAGAAGGAAAAGAAAAAGGCAAACAGACAGAAGAGAGGCAAACAGACAAACAGATATCAAGCAGAGATAAAGAGAGAAAGAACCTGAGAGACAGACAGCCAGAAAGATAGACAGACAGAAAGACAGACAAACAGACAGACAGAGAAACAGGGAGGACTGGGGCTGCAACACCACACAATCCTCGCCCAGCATCCTATACAAAGCATCCAATAATCTCAATAAAAGAGGCAGCATCCACCTGCACCCATCCGCCAATCCATCTCCATTCAGACGCCCAATTTTGACATCGCGAGGGGCGGCAAAAGACCCACGCCACGCCCGTCAAGTGAAGGCAATGAAGACGCCCGCACCCAGGCCATTCCGCTCGCGACGAGTTAGATTATATTGAGGCTTCTGTTTTTTTTTTTTTTTTTTTTTTTTTTTTTTTGCATTATCGCCATTATCATCACTAATCTTATGATCGTTATTTTTGTTATGAATATTCTTGTTAGTATTGTAATCATAATCAGTGTGAGAGAGAGAGACAGAGAGAGATAGATAGACAGAGAGTGAGAGAGAGAAATGAGAGATGTGTATGTATGATTATGTGTGTGTATTTTTCTTTTTCTTTTTTTCTTTTCTTTTTTTTAACAGCCATTCATTCCACTGCAGGACATATGCCTCTCTCAATTCCCTATTGAGAGGTTATATGGCAATGCCACCCTTGCCTGATTGGATGCCCTTCCTAATCAACCGCGGTTCGGCTCGCTAACACTTGTGCCACGGCGGTGACTTCCCTTACCACACTTGCGTTTGACTCCTCAAGGCGATATGTCGTTTTCTTGGGCTCGAGCCAACAGTCAGAGCTCAGGCATTTTTTACGACCGCCGCGACGGGGAATTGAACTCGGGACCACAAGGGCCTGAGTCCAGTGCGCTAACCACTGGACTATATATATATATATATATATATATATATATATATACACACATTTGTGTGTATGTGTGTATGTGTGTGTGTGTGTGTGTGTATATATATGTATATATATATATATATATATATATATATATATATATATATATACGTATATATATGTGTGTGTGTGTGTGTGTATACTCATAAATATGTGCGTGTGTGTGTGTATATATATATGTATGTATATATATATACATAGATATACTTACATACCTATATCTATGTATATGGACTGGAAATAGAGAATTTACAGCCTGACTCCGCACAAACGTCATTACACGGCCGAAGAAGCAATCCAATGGGCTTGACGAACGCCAGCAGTCATGACACTTTTAAGCCTTCCCAAATACTGAGATTTAATTAAAGATGCATTTAATTTAAAAGCGGCGAGCCATTCCGTAGAGTTTCACG
>NC_061836.1:3221247-3229518 GCF_019202785.1 Penaeus chinensis
CTCTCTCTTTATTCTGCTCTTCTTCCTCTCCTCCGTTTCTCCTTCTTCTTTCTTTATTAAAGATCTCCTCTTATCTTTTATTTTATTTTTTTTTCTCTTTTCGTTTTTTCTTCTCTTTCCATTTTCCACTTCAAAGTTCTTCTCCTTTCTCTCTCTCCTCTTCCTTATCTTGCTCCTTTTCCTCTTGTCTCCTTCTCCATTTCCTCCTTCTTCTCCTCCTCTTTATTCTCTAACTTCTTTTCTAACTTTCTACCTACCTTCCTTATCCTCTCTGCTTATTCCTCTTCGTCCTTTTCTTCCTTCTCCTCACTCTCTTCTTTTCCCTTCTTCGTCTCCTCTCTTTTTTTCTGTTCCCTCTCCTCTTCTGTTCTCTTCCTCTTTTTACCTTTTTTCTATTCCATTTCTTATATTCTTCTTTCCTCCCTTCTCTTCCTCTCCTATCCCTCTTCCTTCTTCTGTAACTCCCCCTTCTCTTTCTTCTTCTCCTCCTCCTCCTTCTCCTTCTTTCTTTTCCTCCTTCATCTTCTCCTTTGTCTTCCTTTCCTTGATTACAATTGTTCTATAATCCCATAATTTCTATTATTCTCTTAGTGTTGCTACACCTGTTATTATCGCTGTTTTCTTGTGTTTATCTCTTTCTCTTCATCCACTATCTTCTTATTTCTTTTCTTTGACTTTTTTTCTGCTCTTCTTTCCTTTTATTCGGCCCTTTATTCTTCTATTATTGTTTCTTCCTCTTATGTTCCTTATCTCCTTCATTCTCTCTCTTTATTTCTCACTCTTCTTTTTCTTTCATGCATCTTTATTAACTTTCGTTGTCTCCGTTCTTGTTAATCTCCACTTTCCTTACTTTTTCTCTCCTACTTCCTCTTCCACATCTTTCGCCGTCTTCCCTGTTTTATTTTTTATTTCCTTTCTTAAGCTTTTTCCCTTCTCCACTTCCTCCTACACCTTCGCCAACAGCTCTATCTCCCTCCTTCCTTCTCCACCTTATTTCTCCCTCCTCTTCTTCCTCATCCACAATCATAAAATATTTCTTCTCTTTCCTTCTTCCATTTTCTTCACTTTCCTCCTCATTCTCCTTTTCCCTTCCATGTTTCTCCCACTCCTCTTCCTTTTTTTTCTTCCTCTCCCTTTACCTCTTCTTCCTCCCCCTCCCCTATCTCCTACTCTTCCTCTATTTTCATGTTTCTCCTCCTCCTCTCCCTCTATTCCTCTCTCTTCCTCTCCCTTTTCCTTTCCCTCTTCCTCCTTCTCTCTCTCCCTCTCTTCCTCTCCCCTTTCTACCTATCCTCCTCCCCCCTCTCTCCCTCCCCCCCTCCCTCCCTTAATCCATCCGTCCATACACCCCCTCCCCCTCTCCCTCTCCCCCGTCCCGTCGATAATTCATATGTCTGCATAGAATTAGCAAATGTAATTCAAGCCTGTAGATGTTTCTCGCCCCTCTCTCCTCCCCTCCTCTCCCCTCTGCCTTGCCCTCCTCTCCCCTTCCAACCTCCCACCCTCTCCCCATTCCTCCCTCTTCCCCTTTTCCCATTTCCTTTTATCTTTCCTCCTCTCCTTTATGCCTCCCTTCCTTCTTTTCTCCCTTTCCTTGATTCCCTTTCCTCCATCTTCTCCCTCCCTCCCCTTGCCAACCCGTCCATCTCCTCCCTCTATCTATCCTATCTTCTTAATTCCCTCTTCACTTTCTTCTTTCCCATCATCTTATCACCTTTACTTCCATTCCTCCTTCCCTCCCTCACTGATTCCTTCTTTCCCTCTCTCCCTCTCCCTATCCCTTCTCCTATCCAATCTTTTCTTCCTTCCCCCACCCCCTCCCCCTCTTCCTTCCCCCACCCTTTCCCCTTCTTCCATCCCCACTTCCTCCTCCTCTCCTCTCCCCACCCCCTCTCCCTCTCCTCTCCCCACCCCCTCCCCCTCTTCCTATCCTTCCCTTCACTCCCTCCATCATCCCTCCCTCCCTCCCTCCCTCTCCCCTTCCCTCCCCTTGAGTGATGTCTGTGAATGCAGCGCCTCCTAAGTAGCCACTGTATTGCACGACTAAATCACACTTAATTGCAGCCTCCTCAACAATAATTATAGC
This sequence comes from Penaeus chinensis, assembly GCF_019202785.1. Lineage (NCBI taxonomy): Eukaryota > Metazoa > Arthropoda > Malacostraca > Decapoda > Penaeidae > Penaeus > Penaeus chinensis. The sequence goes on from NC_061836.1 coordinate 3,223,334, forward strand.
CCAATTTGCCGTGACAATAAAGTTTGCTCGGGAGTGTTATTATTCTGAAGACTTGCGTCGGGGGGGGGGGGGAGGAGGAGGAGACGGAAGGAGGAGGAGAAGAAGAAGAAGGATGATGGTGGGGGTAGTGGGGGGTAAGGGGTGGAGGTGAGGAGGGGGTGGGGAGTGGTGAAGGGGGAGGGGTGGGGGTAAAATGGGGGAGGAGAAGATGAAGAAAGATGGAGGAGGGGGGAGGGGGTGTTGGTGAGGGTGTGGGGGGGGAGGGAGTGTTGGGGGGGATGGTGTTGAGGGTGCCCGGGGTAGGGGTAGGGGTTACATAAAGGTAGTGGAGGGGAGAAGATATGGGAGAGGAGTGGGTGGAGCGAGGGGAGAGCTCATAGTGGGGTGAAGGGGTGGAGTTGTGTGGGGGGGGGTGAATGTGGAGTTTAAGGTGGGGGTGGCCTCAGAGGGTGGATAAGAAAGGGAGAGGATGGGAGTAAAGGAGAGAGAAAGATAGAACAGAGAGTGAGATGGAAGTGGGGAAGGGAATGAGGAGAAGAGAAGAAAGGAAGGGAGGGGAAAGGGAGGAGGGAAGTGAGGGGAAAAGAAGGTGACAAGTGAGGGTGGAGTTGAGGGTGGGAGTAGGAGTAGGGATGGCGTTAAGAACATAGGATAAGGAGGAATTGTGTGAGAGGGTTCAGGTTGACGAAGAAGAAGAAGAAGGAGGAGGAAGAAGAAGAGGAGGAGGAGGAAGAAGAGGAAGAGGAAGAGGAGGAAGAGTAGAAAGAGGAGGAAGAGGAAGAGGAGGAGAAGGAAGAGGTAGAGGAGGAGGTTGAGGAGGAAGAGGAAAAGAAGGAGGAGGAGGAGGAAGAGGAGAAAGAGGAAGAGGAGGAGGAGGAGGAGGAAGTAGAAGAGGGGGAGGAGGAAGGAAGAAGAGTAGGGGGAAGAGGAAGAAGAAGAAGAAGAAGAAGAAGAGGAGGAGGAGGACGAGGAGGAGGAAGTAGAAGAGGAGGAAGAGGAGAAGGCAGAGGAGGAGAAAGAGGGGGAGGAGATCTCAAAGGAAGGCTGGGGGATTGGTGAGGCTTTCATAAGGGAGGAGAAAGGAAGAAAAAGATAATAAGGGCGAGGAGGAGGGACGAGGAGAGACATCAAGGTAGTGAAGAAAAGGATGAGGATGGGAGGGACGAGGAGAAGAGGAAACAAAACTGAGGAGAATGACGCTTCAAGGGAAAGAGAACTAGTGAGGAGGAGGAGAGAGGAGGAAGAAGAGGTAGAAGGAGGAGGAGAGAGGAGGAGGAAGGAGGAGGAGAGAGGAGAAGAAGGAGAAGGAGGAAAAAGGAGAAAAAGGAGGGGGAGAGAGAAGGAGGAGGAGGAGAGAGAAGGGGGAAGGAGGAGAGAGGAGGAAGGAGGAGGAGAGAGGAGGAAGAAGGGGGAGGAGAGAGAAGGAGGAAGGAGGAGGAGAGAGGAGGAGGAAGGAGAAGGAGAGAGGAGGAGGAAGGAGGAGGAGAGAGAAGGAGGAAGGAGGAGGAGAGAGAAGGAGGAAGGAGGAGGAGAGAGGAGGAGGAAGGAGGAGGAGAGAGAAGGAGGAAGGAGGAGGAGAGAGAAGGAGGAAGAGGGAGGATGAGAGACGAGGAGGAAGGAGAAGGAGAGAGGAGACGAAGGAAGAGGAGAGAGGATGAAGATGAAGGATGAGAGAGGAGAAAAAGGAGGAGGAGAGAAGAGGAAGAAGGAGGAGGAGAGAGGAGGAGAAGAAGGAGGAGAGAGGAGAAAAAGGAGGAGGAGAGAGGAGGAAGAAGAAGGATGAGTAAAGAGGAAGAAGAAGGAAGAAGAGAGAAAAAATATCAAGGTAAAATTAACCAGGGAAGGAGAAGGTAAGCCATCAAGGTAAAATAAGAAGAGGTGAGGAGGATAAATGAATAAGGTAAAGGAAATGAAAACGATCTAACGACAGAATTACTTGAAATACAAAGAGAGAAGAGGGGAAAAAGGGCGACAGAGGAAGAAGGAAGTATGGGAGGGGAAGTGTGAAAGAGAGGAGAAGGAGAGGAAACGAGGAAACGATTTTTCCCTTTTTTTTTTCTCCCTCTTCATTGTTTATTCATTAACAAATGTGATTATCCGCCTAGGCTCTCCCTGTTTCTCTCTGTGTCAGATAATCCATCTGTCTATCTGTCTGGCAGTCTATCTAGTCAAAGACCTATCTATCTGCTTGTCTGTCTTTATCTGTTCTATAACAGCATCCTCTCCCCTCCTCCTTATTCCTCTTTCCTGCTCCTCAACTTCCTCTTCCTCCTCCTCCTCCTCCTTTTCATCTTCTTCCTCTTCCTCCTCTTCCTCCTTCCTGTTCCCCATTAAGACCCTCCTCCTCCACGTCTTCTCCCTCTTTCTCTTCCTTCTCCTCCTCCTCCTCCTCCTCCTCCTCCTTTTCCTCCTCCTCTTCCTCCTTTTCCTACTCCTCTTCCTTCTTTCGTCCTCCTCCTCCTCAGCCTCCACTTCATCCTCCTCCTTCTTTATATAGTGTTTATAGTAAATCATACAGTGTTATGAGTGCTTAATTAGCCACGGGGAAATGTCAGACCGTGACATCAATAAGACCTTGATGTATCACACAAGTATATTTATGTAACATGTAATCCCCACGTATATAATTTATGTATATATTGCATGTATTTATGCATTTGATACAATAATATTTCACGTGGCGTACGACATCTTGAAATCGTACGCCTGCGCTCTATGTCTCTGTCTCTCTCTCTCTTTCTCTCTCTCTCTCTCTTCTCTCTCTCTCTCTCTCTCTCTCTCTCTCTCTCTCTCTCTCTCTCTCTCTCTCTCTCTCTTCTCTCTCTCTCTCTCTCTCTCTCTCTCTCTCTCTCTCTCCTCTTCTCTCTCTCTCTCTCTCTCTCTCTCTTTCTCTCACTCTCTCTCTCTCTCTCTCTCTCTCTCTCTCTCTCTCTCTCTCTCTCTCTCCTCTTCTCTCTCTCTCTCTCTCTCTCTCTCTCTCTCTCTCTCTCTCTCTCTCTTTCTCTCACTCTCTCTCTCTCTCTCTCTCTCTCTCTCTCTCTCTCTCTCTCTCTCTCTCTCTCTCTCTCTTTCTCTCACTCTCTCTCTCTCTCTCTCTCTCTCTCTCTCTCTCTCTCTCTATCTCTCTCTCTCTCTCTCTCTCTCTCTCTCTCTCTCTCTCTCTCTCTCTCTCTCTCTCTCTCTCTCTCTCTCTCTCTCTCTCTCTCTCTCTATCTCTCTCTCTCTCTCTCTCTCTCTCTCTCTCTCTCTCTCTCTCTCTCTCTCTCTCTCTCTCTCTCTCACACGTTCCCGGCTGGTGACTTGAACTCCTCTCTGGTTACTCTCTGCTGTAAATATTTATTTATGCAGTAGAAGACTTGTGTATCATTGCTGTGGAGTTCAGATATAGTTAAGATCTATAAATAAAAATGTATGTTTAACTTCTCCTCCTCCTCCTCCTCCTCCTCTTCCCCCCCCCCCCCCCCCCCCATTTAATGCTCCTACTCATTCTCCGATCTTCCTAATCTTCTTTCTGTCCCTCCTTTTCCTCTTCCTACTTCTACGCTTCATCCCCTTCCTCGTCTTCCTCTTTTCTTCTTCCTCCTCCTCCTCCTCGTCCTCTACTTCATCCTTATACCCCACTTCGTTCTCTTCCTCTTCCTCCTCCTCTGCCTCCTCCTCCCCTAGTTATGCTCGATAAGTGGCCGTACGGATGCCTCTCCGTTTTCTTTAGAGGTCATCTTTTTAGGGGGTCTTGCTTTATTTTCTCTGAGTGAGTTTCCTTTAATTTTGTTTTGTTATGTTTGGACTTGTTTGTTGCTGTTTTGCTTTTTTCTTTCTCTTTCTCCTACTTGGTTTTTTTTTTATGTGTTCTTTTTCGGCTTCCTCCTGCCAGTTTGTTTGCCTGTTTGTCTGTTTGTTTGTTTATAGGCTGTCTGTCTGTCTGTCGGTCTGTCGGTCTGTCGGTCTCTCTCTCTCTCTCTCTCTCTCTCTCTCTCTCTCTCTCTCTCTCTCTCTCTCTCTCTCTCTCTCTCTCTCGCTCGCTCGCTCTCTCTCTCTCTCTCTCTCTCTCTCTCTCTCTCTCTCTCTCTCTCTCTCTCTCTCTCTCTCTCTCTCTCTTTCTCTCTCTTTCTCTCTCTTTCTCTCTCTCTCATTCTTGTTATACAATCACACATTTCTATAATTTTTCCTCTCGACATTTTGGTCACAACAGAACAAGAAAAAATAAACGATTTAAAAATGAATTATTTTTGTTCACAACGTTTTACATTGATATGTTTAATATATTTACAGGATATAGGTCATCTGATATTTACATAATATTTTTCTCTTCTTCCTTGTTTCTTTTCATTTTTTATTCATATCATCATTTTAGTAGGGAAGAAATAAAGGATTAATACTTGTAGAATCGATAAAAGCAATTGGTTTTATGATTACAGCGTTTAGTATTAGCACGATGCGCCGTTTTCTAAATGGCGGATATAAAGCATTTAAAAGCCGGGCATAATGGCTGGAAATTTATTCTACGACAAAATAAACACGGGAAGGGAGACTCAAATATCCCTACCGACGGTAGAGATAATCGTATCAAATAAAACGACAGACAAAAAAAAAAGGGGGGGGGATGCGAAATATCAGCTAATATCCAAAAGAAAATAGATATGTCATAGATATCCGAAGGAAGTTTCGCTGCATCAACAGAAAATGGGAATGAATAAACAAAACCTAATCGGTCTCTTTATATTCTTAATGGCCGGTTTACATCAAGGGGATCACTGCTTAAATGTTTTATTTTTTCTTTCTTCTTTTTCTTCTTAGATGTCCAGTTAAGCTGACAATTTACTCCTTTTTTTTTTAATCTTATTTTCTCTACTTCCTATCTTTCTCTCTTTTCTCTTCTATTTTGCGAATCATCAATATCCATTCTCTCCGATATTGAGCGTGCGTGTATCATAAGCGAATACGAGCGCATTCGTTTATATTCCGTCGTAATTGTGATGTTAACGCGCTTTATATCCTGAGGAAAAATAAAAAACGGTTACGTCTTTCTTAATTTGTTAGATTCATTACGAAAACTTTGGGGGGAAATTAAATACCTCTTTCTTCTTCATCGATAAGGAGGCCTATCGGTGAAGAGAAGGATAATAATGAGTGAGAGGAAGAGGAGGAGGAGGAGAGAGAGAGGGGAGGGAGTGAGTGAGAGAGAGAGAGAGAGAGAGAGAGAGAGAGAGAGAGAGAGAGAGAGAGAGAGAGAGAGAGAGAGAGAGAGAGAGAGGAGGGAGGGAGGGAGAAAGAGAGAAAGACAAACAGACACAGAGAGATAGAGAGAGAGGGGGGGGGGGGGGGGGAGAGAGTGAGACGGGAGAGAGAGAGAGAGAGAGAGAGACATACAGACAGACAGACAGACAGACAGACAGACAGAGACCGACAGAAAGAAATACAAAAACAGGGACAGTTCCAAAGACAGAGACAGACAGACAAACGAAACACAGACAGACTGATACGCACATATGAAACGAATAAAGCAACATAAACCTTACAAACGTATCGCTCGTGTGTCGCCCATAAAATGAATCCGCACAGACAGCTAACGTTATTCTCTAAATGAATAGGACGACGCGACATCTCGAATTCTGACTCCCCTGAGGTGTTCAGTTTAGCTCGCGTCACCTCGCTTCACTTCACTTCACTAAACTTCACTTCGCTACACTTCACCTCGCTTCACTTCATTTCACTAAACTTCACTTCACTACACTTCACTTCGCTTCACTTCACTTCACTAAACTTCACTTCACTACACTTCACTTCGCTTCACTTCACTTCACTAAACTTCACTTCACTACACTTCACTTCGCTTCACTTCACTTCACTAAACTTCACTGCACTACACTTCACTTCGCTTCACTTCACTTCACTAAACTTCACTTTACTACGCTTCACTTCGCTTCACTTCACTTCGCTGTCCCGTATAGCGCGTTTAAAGGAGAGAAAGAGACGAACTGGCAACTCACGCTGAAATCTGGAGCACTCCGAATCATAGATATCTCTCTTTTTATATTGTTAATCGGCTGACGCTTAATACTCATGTTTACACATTTTCCCATATTTTCAAAATTGACATGTATTATTCTTGTTTTCTTTTTCTACCTTTCCTGTTATTGTTGTTGTTGTTTTTTTTCATTTTATTAATCATTTTTATCTCAATG
>NC_061836.1:3239618-3249618 GCF_019202785.1 Penaeus chinensis
ACGATGATAAGAATTATGATAAGGGTAATGATAATAAAGATATTGATAAATACTTTAATGATATTGATAGTACCGGTAGTAACAGCATCAATGCAATATCAACTATTATAGTAATAATGTAATTGATCTTAATGATAATCATTATTATGATAATGAGAATCAACAATAATCATAATCATTAAAATAATAAAAGTGATAATAAAGATGTTGATTATAATGATAATAATAATAATAATAATAATAATAATAATAATAATAATAATAGTTATCATTATTATTATTATTGTAATGGTAATAACAATAATAATAGTTATTATTATCACTATATTTATTATTGCCATTTTTATTATCATAGTACAATTATTATTATCATTATCAATATTACTATTATTGTTACTATTATTGCTACTTCATCATTATTATAAATAGTACCACTACTGTTATCATCACTATCATCATTATTATTACCATTATCATTACCATCACCATCATCACCACCACCATCATCACCTTCATCATCATCACCATCACCATCATCACCACCACCATCATCACCACCACCATCATCCCCATCACCATCACCACCATCATCACCACCACCACCACCAGCATCACCACCATCATAATAATCACCTGTACATCCACACTCCCTCTACATCTGCCTCTCTCTCTCTCCTCTCCCATACAGTGTGCTGCGGTGGTCTACGACTCCGCGAGACCTCCATCCCTCCGTACAAACTCCGCGGAGAGACGGCGGAGTTGCGCTGTGACTTCGAACCCGAGGACTCCCTTATTTACTCCGTCAAGTGGTTCAAAGACGACGAGGAGTTCTATCGCTACGTGCCCAGGGATGAGCCTTCGTATCAGATCTTCCCGCGGGTTGGTTTGTCGGTGGATGTGAGTGCGAGAAGGGGTTCCGTTGTTTGGGTTTGTCGTTTTTTTATTGTTGTTTGTTTGTTTGTCTGTCAAGGGTTTTTTTTTTTTCTCTCTATCTTTCCCTCTCTCTGTGTCTTTGTCTTTCTCTTTCTCTTTGTTTTGTTTTTTTCGATAATTGTCTTTCTAGTTGTATATCTGCTATGTCTTACACTTTCTCTCTCTCTTTCTTCCATTCTCTTTCCCTCTCTCTCGTTCTCCCTCCTCCCTCTCTCTCTCTCTCTCTCTCTCTCTCTCTCTCTCTCTCTCTCTCTCTCTCTCTCTCTCTCTCTCTCTCTCTCTCTCTCTCGCTCCCTCCTCTCTCTCTCTCTCTCTCTCTCTCTCTCTCTCTTTCATCTCCCTCTCTCCGTCTCTCTCTCTCTCTCTCTCTCTCTCTCTCTCTCTCTCTCTCTCTCTCTCTCTCTCTCTCTCTCTCTCTCTCTCTCTCCTCTCTCTTCTCTCTCTCTCTCTCCCCCCCTCCCTCTCTCTCTCTCTCTCTCTCTCTCTCTCTCTCTCTCTCTCTCTCACTCACTCTCTCTCTCTCTCTCTCTCTCTCTCTCTCTCTTCTCTCTCTCTCTCTCTCTCTCTCTCTCTCTCTCTCTCTCTCTCTCTCTCTCTCTCTCTCTCTCTCTCTCTCTCGCTCCCTCCCTCCCTCCCTCCCTCTCTCCCTCCCTCTCTCTCTCGCTCTCTTTCTTACTCTCTATCGCTTTCTGTATATTCATCTACCTATCTATTTCTCTAGTTGCCTAAATGTATTTATTTTCGTTCATTCATTTTAGTCCTATACATTCTTTCTTGCAGCAAGAGTTGCAAAAGAAGACAGACCAAAAATCAGCCCAAAAGACAAATCTTTGTCAGGAAATTTACACTCGATTTTAGTTGTCATCGAGAATACTTTTCAAAAGTAACGTTAAAGGAACGGAATGGAGAGGAAGAGGAGGAGAAGGAGGAGGAGGAGGATGGAGAGGAAGTGGAGGGGGAGGTGGAGGAAGGGGGCTGGAGAAGGAGGAAGAGAATGGAGAGGAAGTGGAGGGGGAAGAGGTGGAGGAAGGGGGAGGGGGAGGAGGAGGAAGAGGAGGAAGGGGGGGGAAGGAGGAGGAAGAGGAGGTGGTGGAAGGGGGGAGGAAGAGGAGGAGAAGAAGGAGGAGGAGCAAGAACAGAGGAGATTGACAGAGGGGGAGGAAGAGGAGGAGGAGAAGGGAGAACGGACAGGAAGAGAAGTGGGAGAAGGAGAAGGATCAGAGGGAGAAGGAGGAGGAAGAGGAGAAAAGAAGAAGGAGGGGGAAGAGAAGAAGGAGGACGAAAGGAGGAGGAGGAGAATTTAGGAAGGAAAATGAAGAGCAGGAGAAAGTAGGAGAAAGAGATATAAGAGAAGGAAGTGAAGGAAGAAGGAACAGAAGGAGACTAAGGACCAACAACAAATAAAAGAAAAAAAAGAAAGGGAACAGGAAGAAGAAGATAAGAAAAAAAATCAAATATCAGAAAGAGAAGAACAGAGAAGCGCTGAGAGTGTGAGAGAGGGGAGAGAGGCGTGGCTAGAGGACCCCCCCAGGCCTATCTTTCTCACGCCTCTTGGGTACACCCGCACGCCAGCCATCACGCCGGGGAAGGGGCCCTCGCCGCACCATCCTTCGGGGAAAGAGCTAACTGAAGTGCAGTTAGGACGCCGTGTTGCCCGAGAAAAAACGACTTAACTTTGCTCGAGTTTTGCGAGGCATGCAGGTGAAGCTCGACTTGGGAACACATGGTGTGTCAAAACTCACACTGCCTCAAATTCGTCTTTATCATTCTTGCAGCACAAAGTTATGCAAAGGCGTGCAAATATGTGTGTATGTGTGTGTGAATATATATATATATATATATATATATATATGTGTGTGTGTGTGTGTGTGTGTGTGTGTGTGTGTGTGTGTGTGTGTAGATAGATAAATAGATAGATAGATAGATAGATAAAGATATAGATATGTGTGTGTGTGTGTGAGTATGTGTCTTCTTTTTTGTGTTTCTTTTTTTTTCTTTTTTTTAACAGCCTTTCATTCCACTGCAGGACATAGGCCTCTCTCAATTCACTACTGAGAGGTTATTTTGGCAGTGTCACCCTTGCCTGATTGGAAGCCTTTCCTAATAAACCGTGGTTCGGCGCGCTAATACTGCGGCGACTTCCCCAACGACACCTGCGTTTGACTTCTCAAGGCGATAGATCGTTTTCTCGCCTTGAGATCGTGTGTGTGTGTGTGTGTGTGTGTGTGTGTGAGAGAGAGAGAGAGAGAGAGAGAGTAAGTCGGTGTGTGTGTGTGTGTGTGCGTTAGTTTTTTTTTTTTTTCCTGCATTTGATTTAATGCTTTGATCAATCAAATCGATTTATTTTCTGTACATGCATTACCCCACCTTATTCTTCTCGTAAGGTATTCAACTCCTTCCCCGTCTCTATCTATCTATTTTTCTGCCAATCTATCTATTACTCTATCTGCCTATCTAGCTAATTATCTGTATCTATCTTTCTATCTAGCTGTTTGTCGGTCTATCTATTAATTTGCCTATCAATCAATCTGTTTGTAACCTATCAGTGTATCTACCTCTCTCTCTTCCTTTTTCTCTCTATCTATCTATTTATCTCTCTCTCTCTCTATCTATCTATCTATCTATCTATCTATCTATCTATCTCTCTCTCTCTCTCTCTCTCTCTCTCTCTCTCTCTCTCTCTCTCTCTCTCTCTCTCTCTCTCTTTCTCTCTCTCTCTTTCTCTTTTTCTCTCTTTTTCACTCTCTATCTGTCTTATCTATCTATCTATCTATCTTTCGCCCCACCCCCTCCTCTAGTTGCTAGGATGTGTCACTATTTCTCTCTCTCTCTCGCTCTGTGTCTCTCTCTCTCTCTCTCTCTCTCTCTCTCTCTCTCTCTCTCTCTCTCTCTCTCTCTCTCTCTCTCTCTCTCTCTCTCTCTCTCTCTCTTTCTTTCTCTTTCTCTCTATCTTTCACTCTTTATCTGTCTATCTATCTATCTATCTATCTGCCTATCTATCTACCAATATATCTATCTATCTATCGCCCCCCCCTCCCTCCCCTAGTTGCTAGGATGTGTCACCCTTTCTCTCTCTCTCTCTCTCTCTCTCTCTCTCTCTCTCTCTCTCTCTCTCTCTCTCTCTCTCTCTCTCTCTCTCTCTCTCTCTCTCGCTCTCGCTCTCTCTATCTCTCTCTTTCTCTCTCTCTTTCACTCTTTATCTGTCTATCTATCTATCTATCTACCAATATATCTATCTATCTTTTTCCATCCACACACCCATCCATTACAGCAAACAGACACAGGGAATAGTAATAAGCGTGCTGTGAGAGCGATTAGGAAGGGGAGGGAAGAGGGAGAAGGAGGGGAGGGGATAAGAGGAGAGGGAGGGGAAGAGGGGAAGGTGATTAGGGGAGGGGGGGAAGGGGGAAGGGAGAAGGGGGAAGAGGGGACGAGAGGAGGGAAAAGGGGAGAGGGAAGGGAAGGGGGAAGGGAGGGAGGAAAGGAGGAGAGGGAAGGCAGGAACGAAAAGGAGATAGGGAAGGGGGAAGAGGAGAAGGGAAAGGGAAAAGGGAAAAGGAGGAAGGAAAGTGGGAGAGGGAAGGGAGGAAGGGAGGGGGTGGGGGGGGATAAGGGCATATTCAGCGAGCGAAAGAGCGTGCACCTCCACCGAGATCGTAACATACACTGGCTTAGTGTTTTATGACGACCCCGTATTGACTACGTGAGCAGGATCGCCAATGTCTTAAGTCGAAAGAGGTGCCGTTTTTTTTTTTTTTTTTTTTTTTTTTTTTGGTCGCCCTTTACCTTCCTGCATTTTGTGTCTTCCTCTGTGGTATTTTGGACGGTTTATTTACGACTTGGAGGATCTGTTTGTGTTTGTTTGTTTTGTCGTTGTTGTTGTTTGTGATTATCCAGTGTGTTTGTGATCTTTTAGTGTGTGTGTGTGTGTGTTTGCGAACTTTCAGTGCGTGCGTGACCTTTTTGTGTACGTGTGTGCGTGTTTGTATTTGTCTAGTGAGCGTGTGTGCGATTTTCCGGTATGTGTGCTATTTTTTCATCTGTGTGCTTGTGTGATCTTCCGTTGTGTCTGTATTAGTGATTTTTCAGTGTGCGTATTTGTGATATTCCGGGACAGAGTGTGTGCTTGTGATTCCACAATGTGTGTGTGATGTTGTGTGTGTGTGTGTGTGTGTGTGTTTATGTGTGTGAATGTGAGTGTGTGTGTGTTTATGTGTGTGAATGTGTGTGTGTGTGTGTGTGTGAGTGAGTGCGTGTGTGTGAGTGTGTGTGTGCGTGTGTCTGAGTGTGTGTGTGTGTGTGCGTGCGTGCGTGCGTGCGTGGGTGCGTGCATGCGTGTGAGTGTGTGTGTGTGTGTGTGTGTGTGTGTGTGTGTGTGTGTATGACCTCCTATATGTCCATATGTCTGCCCTTACAGTCTTTGTGTGCGAACCTCAGATACGCACACGTGTTTGCTTATGCGACCAAAGCTCACTGTGACATGATATAAAAAATATAAGAATGATAATTAATAATTACGTATACGTCTTACACTGTAGATTTTTTTTATTATTTGCATTGTTTCTGCTGCAATTGCATTCAAGCGTTACTATGTTTGGGAAGCTAATTTTTATACGTTAGGCTATTAGTATGTGACGGTGGCTGTAACTGTCTGTCTGTCAGTCTGTCTGTGTGGTTAGGACTGTGTACGGAGCTCTGTGTACGAATTCAGCTAAATGTACATGTTATTTAGTTAGCATAAATGGCCCTTTAGTAAAAAAAAAAAAAAATAAAAAAAAAACAAATAAGATAAGATGAATGAGAAAAAATAATAGGAAGTTTTGATATCTTTTCCTCTTCCTCTTCCTGCATTTTTTCCTCGTCGTTCTCCTTCTCCTTAGCTGTCAATATCTTCTTCTCTTTTCCTTTCTCTGTGTTCCTCTCCTCCTCATCCTCCACCTTCTCCTTCTTATCTAACTCCTCTTCATCCGTCCCTTCTTCCTTTATCTCCCTCTTCCTCCTTATCCTCCTCTTCCTCGTTATTCTCCCCATCGCCTCCCTCCTCTATCCTCCTCTTCTACTCTCTTCCTCCTCCTCTTCGTCTTCCTCTTATAACTATTTCATTTTCTTTCTCCATTTCTTTTCCTTTACCCTCACTTCCCTTCCACGCCCCCCCCCCCCCCCCATCCACCCTTTCATTCTTCTATTCATTCAATTAAGTCTTTCACACTTTCTTTCCAGTCATCCTTCCTTCCTTCCTTCCTTCCTTCCTTCTCTCCCTCTCTTCTTTCATTCCTTTCCTTCCTCCCTCCTTCCTTCTTTCCTTCCTTCCTTCCTTTCCTTCCTTCCTTCCTTCCTTCTCTCCCTCTCTTCTTTCATTCCTTTCCTTCCTCCCTTCCTTAATTCTTTCCTTCCTTCCTTCCTTCCTTCCTTCCTTCCTTCCTTCCTTCTCTCCCTCTCTTCTCTCCCTCTCTTCTTTCATTCCTTTCCTCCCTCCCTTCCTTCTTTCTTTCTTTCCTTGCTTCCTTCCTTCCTTCCTTCCTTCCTTCCTTCCTTCCTTCCTTCCTTCTCTTCTCTACCTCTCTTCTTTCCTTCCTTTCCTTCCTCCTTTCCTTCCTTCTTTCTTCCCTTCCTTCATTCCTTCCTTCCTTCCTTTCTTCCTTCCATCCGTCCTTTTTTCTTTCTTTCTTCCTTCCTTCCTTCTTTCCTTCTATCCTTCCATCCTTTCTTTCTTCTTTCCTTCTTCCCTTCCTTCCTTCTTTCTTTCCTTCTATCCATCCTTCCTTCCTTTCTTCCTTCCTTCTTCCCTTCCTTCCTTCTTTCTTTCCTTCTTCTATCCATCCTTCCTTCCTTTCTTCCTTCCTTCTTCCCTTCCTTCCTTCCCTCTTCCCTTCTATCCTTCTATCCTTCCTTTCTTCTTCCCTTCCTTCCTTCCTTCCTTCCTTCCTTCTATCCATCTTCCCTTCCTTCTATTAATTTCTCTCCCTCCCCTCCTCCCTTCTTCAATTTTTCGCTTCCTAATTATCACAAGAGAACAAGCAAGCAGTAATTAAGACGCTCGTGCTGTACCCTGCTTGTGAAAGTGTGTGTGTGTGTGTGTGTGTGTGTGTGTGTGTGTGTGTGTGTGTGTGTGTGTGTGTGGTTGTGTGAGTGTGTGTGTGTGTGTGTGGGTGTATGTATGTGTATATGTGTGTATATATATATATATATATATATATATATATATATATATATATTATATATAAAATGAAGAGAGAGAGATGTACAATTGTATGTGTGTGTGTGTGTGTTAGAGCGCATCTGTGTATTTGTGTGTTAGAGTGTGAGTCTGTTAGAGTGCGCATGTGTGTGTTTGAGTGTGTGTGCGGAGATGACATTGCTATGTACACCTTTCACCTGTCGCTTTCTTACCGATGTTGTTTTATGCTTTCTTTGTTGACATTTTTAAAATTGTTCTTGCTGTTGTTGTAGTTTGTTTTAATTATTTGTTTACCTACTTGTTGTTCCTTTTTATTTGTTTTGCTTGTGATTGTCCTCATAACTCCCCTCTTGTTTCCTTGCTTCGTTTGTTGTTGTTTTCGTTGTTGTCACAATTTTTGTCTTTATATTTTTGTTTGTTTCTCCGACTCTACTGTGCGTGTATTATTATTTTTTTTTCTTTTTGACTCTTCTTTCTAATCTTCTTCTTCTCTTCTTCTTATTCTTCTCCTTTCTTTGCATCTTTTTTTTTTTTTTTTTTGCTCTCCGCGTATGTATATGAGTACAAGATTGTACTTGCGATGCTCTTTCTGTTCTTCAGTTGTTCATGCATGTAAAGGGGATTGAACATGTGTTGATTCGTTGTTGTTGTTGTTATTTTCATTGTTTATTTTTGTTGTTATGTTGCTGCTGTTGTTGTTCAGTTGTTATTGTTGTTTTTGTTGTTGTTGTTGTTGTATGTTGCATCACTTCATCACTCCTCCTTCGCGAATGCAGAAAAGGAAAGGGAAGATTGTTCATGCGTGCCTTTGTTCATGTTCTATTGTTCTACATGCAGGTATAGGAGGAATATGAAGGAAAGTACATGTGTTCTGTTTCTATTCTGTTCTATTTGTTCCTCGTTTATTCATCGCAAATTAGTTCGTCCCTGTTATTCGTGTTCTTGTTCTTTGTTCTTTGGTTATTCATGCATCAGGCTGTTCGTACCCTACTTGTGTTCTTTGGATATTAACACCTACGCGATTTCTGTTCAGCATTGTTCAGGATTCATGCCTGAACAAATTGTGAAAAAAAGCGACGATGGGAAAGAACAAGAGAGAACGCGAATATAACGAAGAACATTTTCCGCTGAAGAAGCAACAGAAAAAAAAAAAAAAAAACGTGTTTTGGGCGTTCTCTTGTTCTTCGCCTCAACGTGATTTTTGTTCATTGGTTATTTTGTGCGTTTGTTGTTTGTTTGTTGAGTTATTCATGCGTGTTTTCTCTCTCTCTCTCTCTCTCTCTCTTTCTCTCTCTCTCTTCTCTCTCTCTCTATCTCTCTCTCTCTCTCTCTTTCTCTCTCTCTCTCTCTCTCTCTCTCTCTCTCTCTTTCTTTTCTTAATTATCAATTTCCTTTATTAATTCATGCTGATGTGTTGACTTTTTCATTTTTATTTTCTTTTTTTATGCTACATTTTACTTGTTACATATTTCATCATTTAAGATATAATATTTTGGGTTGTTTACTTTGTCTTTTTCTCCTTTTCTCTCCTCATTTAATTGCTTTTATATATTTCTTATCGTATTTCACCTTTAGAGATTAGGAAAAAAAGGGGGAATGGAGAGAGAACAGAAAATAGGAAGTGGGGAAAGAGGAGAAAATGGGGAATGAGGAGAAGAAAAATAGAAAACGGAGAATGGAAGGAAAACAGAAAATTGGGAATGGAAAAAACAGGAAAGGTTAAAAAAAAAAAAAAAAAAAAAAAAAAAAAAAAAAAATGAAAACGAGGAATGAATGAAAAACAGAAAACGGGGAATGGGGAAAAAAACGGTGAATAAAAGAAAAAAACAGAAAACGGGGAATGGCGAAAGAAAAATAGAAAACGGGGAATGAAAGAAAAACAGAAAACGGGGAATTGGGAAAGAAAAATAGAACACGAAGAATGCAAAAAAGAAAACCAGAAAACGGAGAGCAGGGATGGAGAAAACAAAAAACGGAATACAAGAACGAGGAACAGAAGTAAGACCGGAACAAAATAAATAGAGAACAGGAGCCATGAGATAAGATAAGACAAGATCATAGATAAGGAAACGAAAAAAAGGAAAACAGAAACAGAAACGGAGAGCGGAGAACGGCAACATATAACAGGAATGAAGAACGGAGGAACTAGAACAAGAGATCAGGAACGGAAAGAGAAGAACAGAAGAAACTAAATAAATAAACGAATAAAACAAAATAAAACAAACAGAAACAGAATCCCAGAACTACGGAGGAACGGATAACAGGACTGGAGAACTTAAACCAAGAACAAGTGAACAGAAGATCGTAGAGCTAGAAACCTTAAACCAAGAAAAAGAAACCTTAAACCAAGAAAAAGAAACCTTAAACCAAGAAAAAGAAACCTTAAACCAAGAAAAAGAAACCTTAAACCAAGAAAAAGAAACCTTAAACCAAGAAAAAGAAACCTTAAACCAAGAAAAAGAAACCTTAAACCAAGAAAAAGAAACCTTAAACCAAGAAAAAGAAACCTTAAACCAAGAAAAAGAAACCTTAAACCAAGAAGAAAAAACTTCAACCAAGAACAAGAACCTTAAACCAAGAACAAGAAACCTTAAACCAAGAACAAGAAACCTTAAACCAGAAACAAGAAACCTTAAACCAAGAACAAGAAACCTTAAACCAAGAACAAGAAACCTTAAACCAGAAACAAGAAACCTTAAACCAAGAACCAAAAACCTTAAACCAAGAACCAGAAACCTTAAAATAAGAACAAAAAACTTAAAACCAAGAACCAAAAACCTTAAACCAAGAACCAAAAACCTTAAACCAAGAGCCGGAAACCTTAACCCAAGAACAAGAACCTTAAACCAAGAGCCGGAAACCTTAACCCAAGAACAGGGCGTCGGGAGA
>NC_061836.1:3257118-3259618 GCF_019202785.1 Penaeus chinensis
ACATATGAATACTGACCCCCCCCCCCCTTCTCCCGTGCCCCGCAGATGAAGCTCTCGAAGCCCAGCCAGGTGGTGCTCCAGCGGGTCGAGTTCAACGCCTCGGGGCAGTACCGCTGCGAGGTCTCGGCAGAGGGGCCTGACTTCAACACCGTCATCGCCCAGGGCAGGATGATCGTCGTGGGTGAGTTCAAGGCCGATGTAAGGTGCATTTAACGGGGGTTTAAGAGCGGTGCCACGTTGGAATAAGGGGTGGAAGAGAAGGTTGGGATCATGGGCTGTCAGGTGGCACGGTTGGAATCAGGAAGGAATCAGGGTTATGGAGCGGTATGGCTGGAATACGGACTGTGGGCGATATAGTTGGGATTTGGACTGTGGGCGATATGGTTGGAATCGGGGCAGAATCGAAACTGTTGGGCCGTACAGATGGAATTTGAGTATATTATGGTAAAGCTGGAATCTAGACTGCGGGTGATATGGTTGGAATCAAAGTCGAATTAAGACTCGGTGGTGACTGATGTTCGGATGGAATTAGACTATGGCGTGCGCGTAGTTGAAATCGAGACTGTGAGCTGGTTACGGCTGGGATTAGGCCGGAATTAGGCTGTGAGAGAAAGGCTACAATCAGACTGTAATGAAGCTGTAATCAAGTGAGGAACAGGTATCATTAAGCTGTGAGGTGGGGTCGAGGTTAGCGTGTGAGGACTGTGAGGGTGCTACTTCATCCCGGGTTTAATTAGGAGTGTTTTGTACCTGTATTAGGGTTCAGGGTATGAACTACACATACGACCAGGGTTATAAGCCGATCCAGTTGTAAGGTACACCAGTTATCAGGTTGTGAGCCATACGTAATAATAATATACGTACAAACTGTGAGGTGCTTATGAGGAATACCAGACTGGGGCGTACTTGTGAAATGATTCGATTATAAGGTACATCCGAAGTCATTAAGATGATACATGTGGTTGCTTAGCTGTAGTGTATACATGTGAAGTTACGGGGCTGTAAGGTACACTTAAAGTTACAGGTGAGGTATATGTAAAGTTATTAAGTTGCTAGGCCCTCGTGAAGTTACTAGGGTGTGAGGTACATGTGAAATGATCAGACTGTAAGGTAAATGTGAAGATACTAGGCTGTGTGATACGTGTGGTCAATAGGCTGAAAGACACGGGTTAAGTTACTTGTACTGCAAAAAGTGTCTCGTATTTACAGTGGACTAAGGGGAGAGGAGGTAGAGAAGGGGGGGAGGGGGGAAGAGGAAATTGAGAAAAGAGAGAAGGATGAGAGGGTAGAGAACGGGACGAAAGGGGAGAGAATGGGAATGGAAGGGACTGATTTGAAGACTTGGTTCTGTACAACTTCAAAAAATGAGAAGGAAAAAAAAAATATTTTGTCATGTCTGCCGTGGCTTTTGTGAAAATTTGATGAGATGATATCTAATTATTTTTTTCCAATTCGAAGACAATCTAACAAAACGTTTCTTTTAATCATTCTCTCATACCCCCTCTCTCGCTCTCGCTTTCTCTTTCTCTCTCTCTCTCTCTCTCTCTATCTCTCTCTCACTCTCTCTCTCTCTCTCTCTCTCTCTCTCTCTCTCTCTCTCTCTCTCTCTCTCTCTCTCTCTCTCTCTCTCTCACACACACACACACACACACACACACACACTCTCTCTCTTCTCTCTCTCTCTCTCTCTCTTCTCATGATTGCTTAAAACCCATCCAAATTAAACAAAAGTAACCAGAATCCACCAGAAACCAAATGTTTTTTTTTGTTTTCTCTCTCTCTCTCTCTCTCAAAAGTTATTTGTTATGAATGACTTGTACCGTTCCTCAGGGACGAATGGTCGAAGGTCTACAAAGAACGAAACGTTGTATGGAATGAAAAAAAAAATGTGGGGGAAGGACTCAGCTGCAAATAAATAGTAACTGAAAAGATGAAGAAAGGACCAGCGACTAATATGTCAGTTCAGAAATGTTTTAATATGTTTTTCCTCCATAAAATGTTTCCCTAAAGTGGCTGTAGACAGACTGACGTAGAATAATAGTGCTCGAATGTAATATGTATTCATTATCAGTCCAGGGTAATTTTTAATTAAGTTATTAAATGATCGGCAATTAATAAGAGCTTTCTGTGGTAGGTTGCAGTGTATACGAACATAATTGTAATTCTGACTTTCATATGAAATTTGTTATATTTATATTTTTTCAGTCTTTTTTTTTTCTGGTTTATAATAACTCTCGCATCACTGAAGTTCCAGTTCGCAACGAATTACCAATCATTAATAGGTAATCACTGATTTGAGAATACGCTCGTTATTATTCCAACGATGATTTGATGATCGGATATATCGTTAGAGTATTGTGTTAATTAGCTTGGTCGCCGTGTATGGTTGTGATTATGTACTGTTGCAATTCACTGAATAGGTGTATCGTTTTAGTGAGGGGAGAGGAAGGGGAGGGGAGGGGGGGAGAGGGGGAGGAAGGGAGAGGAAGGGTGGGGAGGA
>NC_061836.1:3278631-3286131 GCF_019202785.1 Penaeus chinensis
CATCTATCTCGCTCTCATCTCTACTCTCTCACTCTCTCCCCCTAACTCCCTCTCTCTCTCTTTTTCTCCTCTCCTTCTCTCTCTCTCTGCTCTCCTCTCCTCTCCTCTCCTCTCTTGTCTCTCTCTCTCTCAGTCTCCTCTCTCTCGTCTCTCCTCTCTCTCTCTCAGCATTCTCCTCTCTCCCTCTCTCGCTCTCTCCACTCTCATCACGTCTTTCTCTCCTCTCTCTTTTTCTGTCTCTCCTTCTCACCTCTCAATGCTCATCTTCACTCTCTCATCTCTCTCTTCTCTCTCTCTCTATCTCTCTCTCTCTCTCTCTCTCGTCCCTCTCTCCCCTATCTATCTCACCTCTCTCTCTCTCTTTCTCTCAACTTTCTCTCTCTCCTCGCTCGTCTTCTCTCTCTCATCGTCTCATCATCTCTCTCCATCTCTCCTCTCAATCTCTCTCTCACTCGCTCCTCGCTGACCTCTCTCTTTCTCATCTCTTTCCCTCTCTCATTCTCGTTCTCTCTCCCTCTCTCTCTCTCCTCGCTCTCTATCTCTCTCTCTCTCTCTCTCTCGCTCTCCTCTCTCTCCTCTCCTGCCTCCCCCCCACCCTCTCTCTCTCTCTCTCTCTCGCCTCCCCCCCCCTCGGTCTGATCTCTCCTCTCTCTCTCCTATCGCTCTCTCTCTCTCTCTCTCTCTCTCATCTCATCTCTCTCTCCTCTCTCTGCTCGCCCCCCCTCTCTTCTCTCTGCCTCCCCCCTCCTCTCTTTCTTTCTCTCTCTCTCCTCTCCTCTCTCTCTTAATCTCTCTTCTCTCTCTCTCACTCTCCTCTCTCTCTCTCCTCTCTCTCCTACTCCACTCTCTCTCATCTCTCTCATCCTCTCTCGCTCGGCTCCTCTCTCTCTCTCTCTCTCTCACTCATCTCTTCTTTGAAGGAACGGATTAATTTACGAGCCCTTTTTGATTAGTACTGTATTTAATAAGCGTTTACCCTTTTGCGAAAAGATTGGTCAAGATTAGTTAAGTTCGTGTGTTTTATTTTAAAATTCATTTCCATTTTAACATTATAATTCCACGAGGATTTTTAATTAGAACGATTCACAATATTCTCCACATTCTAACTAATCTATAAATAATATTTTTTTTTGTAGTAAGCTCACTGTGATCAAACATATTTGACACATCGCCAATCACATAATATTGATAAAGCGAATCTGTTTTCAGTCATAAGGCATCATATTTATATAATCATACGCATAATGCATGCGCGCGCGCGTGTGTGTGTGTGTGGTGTGTGTGTGTGTGTGTGTGTGTGTGTTTTGTGTGTGAGTGTGTGTTTGTGTGTGTGTGTGTACACACATGTACATTGGATTGAAAAGGTCATCTTCTGCTTCTGAGCGCTGTCTCCTTGTTTATATGTTAAATCTAGTCTGGGCATTGCCATCTTCTGAGCACTTCACGTTTGAGTCTGCTCGGAGTGGTCCCTGTAGCGTGCAGTGACTTTACTACCTTTTTATACTTGCCTATCCTCATTGTTTAAGGAAACTTTATTTTATTATGTTTATCCACAGTGAAGAAGAACGCAAACCGCTGAGCTTGATTTTAGGATCTTCCCAAACCTAACAAGGGTTACCTCTGTAACACTACCATCTGGTCGTCCGCTGTACTGCTAACGGCTAAACAACATACAATACAACGGTTGGGGCAATACAAAAAGTGCTTCGTATAAAAGGCACACAGACAAGATCCAACTCTTATCATCTGTTGCCTGGTTACCTAACAATGGTATCTGAATTATGACAGGATTTGACGATGTAGGAATGGTTCAGGATATAATGATCCAGGGATGTTGCATTGAGTTTAGAAAGCGCGGACTTCATCTTTATAGGGGCGTATGTTGCAGAGCATTGTAGAAACCCTGCCGGTTTGCCTAGCCCCAAAGCATGGTCATGTACATCGCAGGACCAAAGTTCAACTTTGTTCATCTATAGCAAGACCCAAAAACAAATAGAACCCAAAACACGCTCAAAACTTGTACTTGGCCTGAATGATCCCACCGTATTGAGGACAGGGCGCGAAACAGATAAGAGGATTTCTTCTATTCTGGGCACCCCTCCCCCCAGGCCCACAAAGGACTGAGACAAGTGTCGGAAAGGTATATGGGAAAAATGATACAATTTTCACTCTGCATTAGAAACAAAAAACCACGCACGAGTGAGGTTTTTTCAAAGGCTCGTGACACGTACAATATACCGACATGTTCACAAGACCGTTACTGCAAGAGTTCCTCCAGATATGCTTCTGAGGAGTCTATGGGGGCGCGCATCCCTGGTACTGTGGACGATATTCTTCTTCTAGTAAGTTCTAGAATTCTGGAGCTGTGCCCATTCCTTCAAGGATGTCTGTTAAGGGGGGTGATGACCACTGGGTGATGCCGATTTCACGCATCCTGTTACTAATATGGTCATAGTTGTCAGAGATCCACTTCTTTATCTTCTTCAAGAAAGTTTCCTTCTCTACAACTACTCTTCTTCACTCTCTCTCACTCTTCTCTCTCTCGTCCCTCTACCTCCATCTCACTCACCAACGAATCTTCTCACCTTCTCTCTCACTGCTCCCTCTCTCTCTCCTCTCCATCTCACACCTCCTCTCTACTCCTCTCTCTCGCTTCTCGTCTCTTCTCTCTCCTACTCCTCTCCTCTCAGCTCTCACCTCCTCGCTCTCCTCCTCTCTCCTCTCATTCTCTCTCTCTCACTCTCCTACTCTTCTCCCACTCTTCTCTCTCTCTCACTCCTTCTCCTCTCACCCCCATCGCTCACCATCTCACCGTTCCTCACACTCTCCTCTTCTCCTCACCATCTCTCTCTCTCTCTCTCTCTCTCTCCCACCACCCCTTCTCTTCTCAGTCTCTCTCTCCTCTCTCTCCTCTTTCTCTCTCTCTCTCCGCTGATAAGATTTACAACATTTGCCTCTGATAAACTGTTGCCACAACGTTTCCACGTACGAGAAACGGACAATATATGCAAACGGTTTTATCTAATCACTCAGTGGATTGCTCTGCCATTGACAATTCATGACTTAAAAGGTATTTCAACGTCGTTTCTTGACTTCTAACTTCCAGACGAACGCAAATATTAACTACAACTTACAAAACCCCCCTAAAAAAATTCCCCCCCCCTGAAGCTACTCAAATTTCAGATGAAAGTATAAAATGCGTTCCTAACCTATATGATTTACCGGAGAACACGCCCCCCCCCCCCTCTCTCTCTCTCTCCTCTCACTCTCACATCATCTCAGATCTCCTCTCCTCTCGTCTCTACTCCTCATCTCACGTCCTCTCCTCTCCTCTCTCCCTAGACCCCTCTCTTCCTCTCCCCACCCCCCTTTCTCTCGCTCTCTTTCTCTCGATGCATAAAGGCCCCCCATGCAGCGTATGCACACAGTTATATACAAATGTCACCAATAGACCAATACACTCCTTGTTCAGACGAGCAATGACCACATGCAATGGTATTTAGTACACAAATCAACGTGTGAACCAGGCTTGTGTTTGTTACGTAATGAACATCTGAAATAAACTTTGGATTTTTTCCTTGTTTATGAATTCTACCGATGAGGAGTTTTGTTAATGGTAATGAGGATAAGTATAAACAACAATGGTATTAATAATCTCAGTGATAAGAATGCTGATAGGAATGATATGGCAGTGATGATGATGGTAATATGAATGAGATATATTATGATACATGTAAAGATGATAATAGTGTTACGATGCTATTAACTAATGTAATGATGATAATAGTGTTACTGATGATGATAGTGATGATGATAACAATGATAATGATGATAATAGTGATACTGATGATGATAATGATAATGACTATAACGGCAAAGGTAAAGGTAATGATAACAATTATCATCTCAATCATCATTATGAATATCATAACTATCATTATCACTGTAACTAGTTTTGGTCACTATCATTATCACTATTATCTTTCACAATCGTAGCGATGATGGTGAAAGACCGGTGAATATCATTCTCAGTATGATGATGGCATTATCATTCTCGTCATCATTATTAATATGACCATTATGAACACTATGATCATTTGCAAATGATATGTGCAATATGTATTTTTGGGCCTACTTTCGGGGATTACATATTCATTTTTCACTTGTCCCAACTGTAATTTATTCCCGTGCAGTTATTACTGATGAGTAGAATTTTATAACGCTTTGTCTGATTTTTTTTTTTTTTTTTTTTTTACGCAGTGGTGTAGATTTTGGTTTTAAAAGTTAACGTTTTCCCTTTAGTGTGTATCTGGATCAAAACAAACTCGTAATACGTACTATATTCCTGAGAAAAAAAAAAAATATTATTGTGCTTTTCCTCCTTTCCTTCTCTCATCTCCTCTCGCGCCACTAAGCACTATAGATCTCCATCCATCATCAAACATACACAGCATTCCATTACTTACATACAACTGTAACACAATCACACATCCACAATAACTCTCGATCATATCAAACTCTCCCTCCATAACTTCTAACATCTCCCCACTTTTCTAACTCTCAACTCTCTCCTCACACATTATTTCTTCTCCTTCCACCACAATCACAACCTCCTCTTCCCTCCCTACTCCAACTCACCCCTCATAAACTCTCTCTCTCAAACTCTCCAAAACATCTCTTAAAAACTCTCCATAACTCTCTCTATTTTTCTTTCTCCACTCCCCCAAACCTCTACTCTATCTTTTACTCACCAACTCTCTTAAACTCTCAACAACTCAATCTCTCACACCTCACACCTCACACTCTCACACACTCCTCCTCGTCTCTCATTTTCTCTCTCATTCTCCTCACTCTCCTTCTCTCTCCCTTCATCCCTCTTCTCCCTCACTCTCCTCCAAATACACTCTCTCTCTCTGTTTCCCTCTCTTTTCCCTCTCTCCTCTCTTTTAGAACCTCCTCAACTTTCTTCTCTCCAACCTTCCCTCCTCTTTTCCCAATTTCTTTCTTTCACTCTTCCACTCTCTCCTCTCTTCCCACTCGCTCTTCACTCCATCTCCCCACCTCTCCACCTCTCTCATCTCTTCCTCTCTCTCTCTCTCTCACTCTCTCATTCCTCTCTCTTTTTCTCTGCCACTTCTCTCACCTCTCTTCTCTCGTCATACACTCTCTCTCTCTCTCTCTCCCTCTCTCTACTCTCCTCTCTCTCTCTCCTCTCTCTCACTCCTCTCTCCCTCTCTCTCTCGTCATTTCCTCTCTTTCTCCTTCTCCATCTCTCTCACTCCATCTCTCTCTCTCTCCTCATTTCCACTCTCTCTCCTCTCTCTCTCTCTCTCATCTACGTCTCTTTCTCCCTCATCTTTCTTCTCTCCTCTCTCTCCTCCTTCTCACTCTCTCGTCTCTCTCGTCTTTCCATCCCTCTTTCTCTCTCTCTCTCTCTTTCTCTCTCTTTCTCTCTCTCGTCTCGTCTTCTCTCTCTTCTACTCTCTCTTCTCTCCTCCCTACTCCTCCTCTCATCTCTCTCTCTCTCTCTCTCTCTCTCTCTCTCTTCTCTCTCTCTCTCATCTCTCTCCCTCCTTTCTCTCTCTCCTCCATCATTTCCTCTCTCTCTCCTCTCTCTCCCCCTCCTCCTCTCCAGTTTTCCTTCCTTCGTCTCGCCGCATCACTCTCTCCTCTCCTCTCGCTCGATACATCCTCATCCTCCTCTCGTCTCTCTCTCTCTCTCTCCCTTCTCTCCCATCTCTCTCCTCTTCTCTCACTCTCTCCTCCTCCTCTCTCTCAGCCCTCCTCTCGTCTCTCTTCTTCCTCTCTCTTCACTCTCTCTCCATCTCCTCTCTCTGCCAGACCTCTTTCTCTCCTCTCATCTCTCTCGGTCTCTCCCGTCGGTCACCACTCTCTCTCATCTCTCACTCCCTCACTATCTCACTCTCTCAACCAACTCCAACCTCTCCTCCTCTACTCGTCCTCTCTCTCTCTTCTCCTCTCATCCCTCATCCTTTCTCTCTCATCCTCTCCCTCCTCGTTCCCTCCCCCCTCCCATTCTACTCCTTCCATTCCCCTTACCTTCCCCTTGCACCCTCCCTTGCCACCCCTATAACACCTCCCTCTCCCTCCCTCACTCAGGTCGTCTCCTCTCTCTCCTCTCTCATCTCCATTACCTCTACTCTCATGTCTCACCTCCCATCTCTCGATCTCTCCTCTCTTCTAACTCATCTCCTCTCCTTCACTCTCTATCTCTCTCTCATCATCTCTCTCTCACCTCATCACCTTCCCTCATCCTCATCCTCTCCCCACCTCTCCTCTCTCATCTCTCTCAACACCTCCTCTCTCCCTCTCTCATCTCTCTCTCTCATCTCACTCTCTCCTCTCACTCTCTCCTCTACTCTATCTCCTCTCTCTCCTCGCCTCCACCTCCCACTCCGCTCTTTCTCTCTCTCTCAACTCCCTTCTCACTCCCTCTTTCACTCAGTCACTCCCTCTCTCGTCATCTCTACTCTCTCTCCTCTCGTCTCCCTCCTCTCTCTCTCTCGATCTCATCTCTCCTCTCTCTCTCTCCTCTCTCTCTCATCCTCTTCTCACTATCTCTCCTCGCATCTCTCTCCTCTCTCCATCTCTCTCATCTCGTCTCTCCTCTCGTCTCTACTCCTCTCCACTCTCTCTCATCCCTCATTCTAAGGTCGTCCCTCAACTCATCTCTCTCTCGTCTCATATCCTCTTCTCTCTCCATCCCTCTCTCTCTTCTCTAGTCTTTCCTCTTTGTGTGGGTTGGGTGCGTGTCCCCTCCTATTTATTAATTGATTCTATATCTAGTCCAATTGTCCAATATATTTATTAAATAAGTACAAGACAGAAGCCGAATCATCCCCAGATCGTTGATTTTTGATAAGACGGAAAATGTTTCTGTTTTCCCCCCCTCCCCTCTCTTCCTCTCCCTTCCTTCCCCCCTCTTTCCTCCCCCTCTCTCTCTCCCTTTTTCCTTCCATCTCCCTTTTCCCCCCTTATCCCTCTCTCGCCCCGTCTTTCCCCTCTCTCTTCCCACTCTCCCAATCTCGTCTCTCTCTCCTCCTCTCGTCTTCTCTCTCTCTCTCTCTCCTCCTCACTCACGTCAGTCTCCTCCAATTCTCCCCCTCTCTCATCCTCCCATCTTCTCTCATCTCCTCTTTCCCCCCTCTCCGTCCCTCTTCGTCCTCCCATTCTCTCTCCTCTCCCTCCTCGTCCTCCTATCCCTCTCCCTCTCCGCCTCCTCTCTCCTCTCTCACCGTCACTCTCTCATCTCTCCTCACTCCTCTCTCCACTTCTCCTCTCGCTCGTCATCTCTACTCTCTCTCAACCATTTCTTTCTTCCTCTCTCCTTCTTTCTCCCCCCTTCCTCTCCTGCTCATCCTCTCGGTCTCTCTCTCTCCTCCTCTCCTCCTCTCCCTCTCTCTCTCTGTTTTCTTCCTCCCCCTCACCTCCCTCTCCTGTTTTCTCATCTCTCAACTACTGATCATCTCTCCTCCCTCT
>NC_061836.1:3293631-3298631 GCF_019202785.1 Penaeus chinensis
CTCTCTCTCTCTCTCTCTCTCTCTCTCTCTCTCTCTCTCTCTCTCTCTCTCTCTCTCTCTCTCTCTCTCTCTCTCTCTCTCTCTCTCTCTCTCTCTCTCTCTCTTTCTCCCTCTCTCTTTCTCTCTCACACAATGTTAGCAAAACAAATATTACTTAAGAATAACTCATAGATTCTGCGCTATGATCCAGTCATCAGGGTACATATCCTCAATTCCTATAAAGCTATACATTTGCTGCTTATGATTCGCTGTTTGCTATTATAACTATTTGTACTCTCAATACTAGTGAATGTCAATATCCTAATGACACGAGACGTCAATGGGGATTCTGCATTTCTTTCTTTATCTATCTGTCTGTCTGTCTGTCTATCAGTCACTCCTTTTCACTCTCTTTATCTCTGTCTCTCTTCCTCTCTTTCACACTTTCTCCTTCTTCTCCTCTCTCTCTCTCTCTCTCTCTCTCTCTCTCTCTCTCTCTCTCTCTCTCTCTCTCTCTCTCTCTCTCTCTCTCTCTCTCTCTCTCTCGTTCTCGCTCTCACTCTCACTCTCACTCTCACTCTCACTCTCACTCTCACTCTCACTCCCACTCCCACCGCAGCCCTTTCCCCCTCTCCCTCATTCTCCTTCATCCATCCTCCCTCTCCATCCCTCCTTCTCTCTCTCTCCCCCTCTCTCCCTCCCTCTCGCTCTCATCTCTCACCTCCTTTCCTTACCGTCGTCCTCCCTCTTCCGGCATGCTGCGCGATGCTAATAGAGTGTAATTAACTATGATCTATAAGTGTTGGCATAATTCAGGGTATACGGGCGGATGCAAACGCAGCTCGTGCAGTGAGAGCAGGAGTGTTCTTTGACCCTTCTTCTAAGTTAGAGCGAGTGATGTATATAAAAAAAAAGAACATATCGTTTGTTATCTCTTCGTGAGCTTCAATGGTCGAATATTGATGAAGTGATTACTGCTTCATTGGAATATTCATGGGCGGGAGGTACTTTGTCCGCGTGGGAGTTGGTATCTGTTCTTTCCCTGTGTAAAGATCTGCGTCTTGTGCTGTTTAATTTCATCTCTACTGTGGGGAATCATTGGTATTGTTTCGGAGTCTGTGTGTGTCTGTGTGTTATTTTTCACGCGCGAACGAAATTAACAGCATATAATGAGTGTTGTGTTTATTAACGCTACAGTGATTTCACACATGTACGATGTATAGTAGGTTTTACATACAGTGATATTTGGTTCTTTGTAATGATACCCTGCAGGATGAGTAAGAGATTTTATTATGCAGTTTTGGAATTAAAGGTTATTTCTTGGCAAGGAGGACGGAGGCTTAATTTGGCATAAATCTTTCACATATAGCAAGGACCAGTTGATTCATTGCGGTCTGAATGAGAGAGAGAAGGTGAGGGATGGGAAGAGAGGGAGAGGGAGAGAGAAAGAGAGATAGGTAGAGAAAAAAGAGAAAGAGAAGGGGAGAGAAAGGGATATAAAGGGATGGAGTGAAAGAATACGAGAGAGAGAGGGAGAGAGAAAGAGAGAATGTCAGAGAAAAAGAGAAAGAGAAATAGAGGGATTGAGAAAGAGATAGAGAGAACCAGAAAAAAAAACAAGAGTGTATGCGTTTATGAATGTATGTGCTCATAATAAAAAGACACTATAGAGAATTTCATATCTATACTTCATACATTATTTGACATTTGACATTTCCCCTCTACTAGTGACCTGCAAAGGAATTCTACACACCGTTGCGATATCTAGTGCTATAAACTAAATATATTTTAATAAAAAAGCTTTGATATTTGTTCATCGACTGAATTACTATTTTCAGCATAATGATGTGTTCCCAGATAATTTTATTAAAGCTTATACTCCGCTCATTTCTAACTGAAAGGGAGAGAGAAAGAGGGGGTGTGGGGGGGTGGGGAGAGAGAGAGTGGGGGAAAGGAGAGAGGGGAAGAGAGAGAAGAGAGAGTCGAGGAGTGAAGGAGAGGTAGTGAGGGGAGAGAAAGAAAAAGAGAGATAGTGCACGAGGGAGAGAAAGAGAGAGGAAGAGAGAGATACAGAGAGAGGGAGGAAAGTGAGGAGAGTGGGGAAAGGAAAGAGAGAGAGAGAGGAACAGAGGGTGAAAGTTAAGATTTTTAATGTTAATAACGGTATAGTTATACAAACTTGTTTCAATGAAGCAATGACAATATTCACATTTCCGATACCCAACTACCCCATTTTTAAACATTTGATCACAATGACTGGCACATAAAACTGTAACCTTTATAATATATAAAAAAAACATGACACCGAATGCACAAATCTATAGCACTGAAAACACATAACACATACAACATGTATAACACGATACTAAAAACAAACAACCAAACGATTCTGGAAACATGAAATATAAACACACGACACTGATAATACATGCCATACAAATACATGAATCTCAGCACAAATGACACATAAACACACATGACACGGAGCACACTAACACATGACACTGAAAACACATGACACGAATGACACATAGACACATGATGCTGAGCACACATAGCACATGATAATAAACACCGTTGACTCACAAACACTTAACATTAAACACACATGACACATAAACACCTGACGCTGAATACACATGACACATAAATACCTCACACTGAACACACATGGCACACACAAACATAACATGACTCTGAAAAACATGACTCTGAAGACACATAACACATAATCACACATGGCACCAAACACACACGACACTGAGCACACAACATATAAACACATGATACTGAACACATGACACTGAATACACATAACACATAAACACACATATCGCGCACAAATAAGACACTGAAGACATAATCACGCATGACACTAAACATGCACAACACTTAGGCACACATGATACTGAGCACACATAGCGCATAAATACACATGGTGCATAATTACATAACACTAAACACACTTGACACACAAACACATGACAATGAACACAGATGATACACAAACAAACGACAGTTAACACACATGACATATAAACTCCCATGACACATAAACACACATGACACACAAACACACATGACACCCAAACCTACATGACACACAGACACACATGACACACAAACAAACATGGCACCCAAACCTACATGATACATAGACACATAGACGCATAAACACATCACATAATCACATATGACACACAAACAAACATGACACCCAAACCTACATGACACACAGACACACATGACACACAAACAAACATGACACCTAAACCTACATGACACATAGACACACAGACGCATAAACACGACACATAAACACATGACACATAAGCACACCAGACATTACATTTCAAAAGGTCTTTGTTCGTCACTACACTTATGAATAATAAAATCAAGTATCCTATGAAATGATTTTCTTGTATCTTTGGATTTTGAAATTGATGTTACATTTCAAGCTGTCTCGTCTTTCAAACCGAAGAAATTGAAAAGAGGTTAAAAGGAAAAAGAAAAGAAAAGAAAGAGAAATGTGTGTGTGTCTGTGTGTGTGTGTGTGTGTGTGTGTGTGTGTGTGTGTGTGTGTGTGTGTGTGTGTGTGAGGAAAGAGTGGAAACAAGAGAAAAGTTTAAATAAAAGAAGAAAGGAATACATTGCGAGATAGAGAGAGTGGAAATAGAGAGAGAGAGAGAGAGAGAGAGAGAGAGAGAGAGGTGGAAATAGAGAGAGGGGGAGAGGGAAGAGAGAGATGGAGAGAGAAGGGATGAGGAAACAGAGAGATGGTGAGATAAACAGAGACAAATAAGGAGGGATATTGATTCAAGTCCCAACTAACCTCTTGAAAATAGTTAATGTCAATTGGCAATTTGCATACTGTATAAATGTCAACAGTCCCATTCTGTATGATACTGCATTGTATGTGTTTATGTGTGTATGTGTGTGTGTGTGTGTGTGTGTGCTCGTGTGCGTGTGCGTGTGGGACTGTAGGTGTACTAGGAAAATATCATAGGCATTATATCGATATCCCGTCGCTCAGCGCTTCACTCGCCAATCAATGCTTTCAATATGTAAAAATATTCTATATCTGTGGCAATCATCCCTCGACAGACACACACACGCACACACACACACACACACACACACACACACACACGCACACACACACACGCACACACACATACACACACAGAGGCCCACACACATTAAAAAAAAAAAAAAACGCATACATCATATCGCTTTCAACAAATGCAAACTCATAGAGGGAAAAAAATAAAACCAGATATAAAAGATAGTATAATCACAAACTGCATTTACAGCAATGATAAGTTTTGTGAACTGTCGCTAAACACACAAACAAGAAATTAAGTAATGGATCTAAATTTTTCTATTCCATTCCTGATTCTTATCTGTTTATATTCCTAATTGGGGTAAACATTTACTATTACAACACTCTTTTATTTAAATCTAAATGGCTATGTTTTCTACACTAAACGAAAAAAAAAAAAATACTCTCGTTATTATCGTCATTATTTTCACGATTATTATCATTATTTTTATCTTTCAGATTATCATGATTGTTCAAGCTCTATATTTATTTTTCTATATTAATTTCTTATTTTTATTCTTTATTTATTTACCTATTTGTTTATATTCATTTATTTATAGTTATTCATTTATTTACTTGCTTGCATGTCTGTTTATTTTCGTTTGGTTGCCAGTTTATCTGTTTATTTATCACTCGTTAGTTAATCTATCTAATCTATTGATTATTCTCTCATTTCATTAATTTATTCAAAGGATTAGACTAAAAGTTACAGACGGATCCGGATACATGAATAAATGTTGTAAAGAATGGATGTTTACGGTAGATAATACTTAATGAGGATAGATTTTATGAGTAGATTTAGAGAGCCTATTCCCCCCACTTCAACAAACCAACTATATAAATAATTACTATAATTTACCCTTCTATTTATAATACTACATTTTGTTATATTGATATGCTTTCAATATAAAAATACCTT
>NC_061836.1:3308631-3311131 GCF_019202785.1 Penaeus chinensis
GGAAGGGAGGGTGGGAGGGGAAGGAAGGGGTAGAGGGGGAAGGGAGGGGTAGAGGGGGAAGGGAGAATGGTAGGGGGAGGGAGGGGGTTAAGGGTGGGGGAAGGAAGAGGGGGGGGAGGGGAAGGAAGGGGAGGAGGGGGGGAGGAAGGGAGGGGGTAGAGGGTGGAAGGAGAATGGAAGGATAGAGGGAAGGGGGGAAGGATGGAATGAGATGAAGGAGGGGAAAGGAAAAGGGTGAGACATGGAGGGAGAAAAGGATAGGAAGAGGGGAAAAAAGGGAGGGGGAAGGAAGGTTGAAGGGGGAAGAAGGGAAGGAAGGAAGGAGGGAAGAAAGAATGGGAGGAGGGGGATGAATAGGAGGAAGGGGTGGGGAGGTGGGAGGCGGAAGGAGGGAATGTGTGTGTGAATAAATAAATATATATATATATATATATATATATATATATATATATATGCATATATGTATATATATAATATATATAGATAGATAGATATATTATATAATCTTACATATTTATTTACTTTGCCCTATTTACTATTTATTATTTACTCTAAGTACTTATGTCTCTAGTTAAGTCGACTATAAAAAGCAGGCTCTTGGTTATGATTCCTTACAGAAATGATAATACCCCAATGTACTTTTATGTTTTATTCTGGTTATCATTACGATTATCACTCTGACACTTCTTTTAATTGAGCATTGATAGTACAATCACTTCAACGTCAGTATCATTTCGCCTGTTGATCTCTTTTGTTTACGTTTTCATATAATTTCGTTTTTAGCTTTTTGATCATGGCTTTTATCGATGGTGATTCGTTTTTATTTTTTTCTGCAATTGATAAACGAAGATTATATTCAAATGTTTCCTCTATCAATGGAAAGATAAACTGAAGACCTTGAGTAGACTGTGTTATACTGGTTATGATAAAACGTACAGTGTGGTCCTCTTTAACAGTCGTGACTCAACACAAAAATAAAAATAGATTAACAGAAAGATAGATAATGAGATGGGGGAAGAGGGAGGGAGGAAGGGAGAGAAAGGAAGGGAGGGAGGAAGGGAGAGAAAGGAAGGGAGGGAGAGAGGGAGAAAGCGACAGAGAGGGAGAGAGCGACAGAGAGGGAGGGAGGGAGGGAGGGAGGGAGAGAGAGAGAGAGAGGGGGGGGGTGAGAGGGAGAATGCGCGAGAGAGAGGGAAAAGAGGGAGGGAGGAAGAGGGAGTGAGAGATTGGGAGGGATGGAGAAAGATCATATTAAAGATGAACCCATGGATTTACTATCTATAAAAAAAGAGGAAAAAAAACAGCTCTATTGTTCAAATAGCCAATATATAATTATTAGCCTTTAATCTTTAATCTTTAATCTATCTCAGACCATTTTTTTTTCTATTTAGTAATTACCTTGTTATTTGTTTTGTCTTTACCATAATAATTAGAATTTGTTAAATAGATATTCCTCATATAACAAATATCATTGTCTTTTCATCGTGATTCTTACATTCAATCTTTATCATCATTTGATTACTATCTTTTCAAGTTTATTATCTCTACGGACGTTCTTAAGTGAAGTGCAAATTTCACCTTAGACCATCATAACAGTCTGTTTATGTTAAGAATCACGCAATATTACAATCATGAATCAGCTGATAAGACCATCAGCTGATCGATACTACCACAACATGCTATCTAATATTCTTTAAGTTAGCCTGCTTTTTATTTCGTTTTATTCTCTCTTTCTTTTTCTCCTTTCTCCTTTCTTCTTTCTTCTTTCTCCTCTCTCCTTCACTTTCTCTTTCTCTTTCTCTTTCTCTTTTTATTTATTTATTTATCTTTCTTTCTCTTTTTTTTCTCTTTCTCCTTTCTCCTCTCGCCTCTCTCCTCTCTCCTCTCTCTTCTCTCTTCTCTATCTCTCTCTCTCTCTCACTCTCTCTTTGTATCTATCTACCTATCTTTCTATCTATCTATCTATATATCTATCTATCTATCTATCTATCTATCTATCTATCTATATTCGGTCCCTGTGTCTCATATTCTACATAGAAAGGTATATTTAAAGTACACGTCATAAGTCTATCAGTTAACAAAGGTTGGTTGAAGAAAATATAGATAAAAATCTAGCAAAAGCGAACCAGTCTTCGAAGAGAGAAAAAGAAAACACACAGAATATCGGAAAAAAAAACACGAGGAAGAACATTGAACGGAAGAAATTACACGGTTGGAAAAGTTAGAGGCGGATGGGAATGGCGTTAGATACTCCTTAACATGACTTAATTCTGCTCGGAGAAAAGAAACGAAGAGTGATGGGAAAAAAATATGTGTTATATCTATCATTTCCTCGGGTCATGTATCACAAATATGCAAATCTTGAATAAATACGAATCAACAGAGTGAAAGACAAGGCTAATAATTTAACCAGTCTTCCACACGTAGACGTGGCTGGCATCCCAAGTCTATCTTACAAAGCTTCATTACTCGGGATACTTTAGGTATGTTGGAAGCTGAA
>NC_061836.1:3329227-3331727 GCF_019202785.1 Penaeus chinensis
ATATCAATGGTGATAACTGTTATGATAAGTGAAGATGACGAAGGAAATCGGGAATGGGAATTGAAGAAATAAATAATCTAATTTTTGTTTTTTAAATAAGATTAAGATATTAAGTTATGAAAACAAGACATGGATTTCCTCAAACTAATTAAAATTCAGGTTGTCCAATATATCCTCTTTCTTCATTTCCTTCCTTCCAAGATTTAAGGTAATATAAGCGTCAGGATGCAAGATGGAAAGACAGTGTGTTAGAAGGAACCACCTGTTTTACTGACTTTTGGGCTGCACAGTTTCGGCAGTCGTCGTTATGCATCTATATATATATATATATATATATATATATATATATATATATATATATATATAGTTTTTTTATATGTATATAATTTATATATTCATTTATATACATATGATTTATATATTCATATATATGCGCGTGTGTGTGTGTAATTTATATATTCATACATATGTCTACATATATATAAATACATATATATATATATATATATATATATATATATATATATATATATATATATATATATATATAAGCACGTGTACGTGTATATATTCATTTATAAATATATATACAAAATATATATATTATACATAAATACACACACACATGTATACTTATATATACACAATTTAGGGTCGAAATGCTCCTTCTGGAGAACCACACGCCACCAATATAGTTATCGCTTCGGTAATGAAACCAGTTCGCGACATTAAACGACACTAGTGCATTGTAACTGTATGGGATTCTGTTACAAATCTTTGCCGTTTTGATGGCATTGAATATACATTATGCAATGAGATAGTATAATATGTATCATGCCCTGTGCGCAGTATGAGCATCCACCTAAAACACCTAAATTGTTTTAATATCTGAGGTTTATTTGTTTATTCACACGACGCTAGCTGTAAGTGGTAAAAGCTGCTTCTTTACTACATAAATCTTAAAAGCGGGATTCGCTGGTGGTTCGAAGCAATTGCCGCTGGTGAATTAAAACCTAATTAACTCCTTTTTATTTATTTTCTAACTTTGCAGGAATGACAATTATTTTTTCTAACAAATGCTAAAGTGAGGATTATCATAAATAATATCAACGAAGTATTTTTAATTTCATAATATCAACGAAGTATTTTTAATTTCATAATATCAGACGTGAACCAGTTGTTCGAATCGACAGTCCGTTTGAATGGCTCTTTCCGAGGCACTTACAGTTAAGTCGTGTCGTAGTTACTTTCTTTATAGCAGTGCAAAGCTCTAAAGTGAGAGAGCGTGCCATTTAAGTAGCGACAAAGTGTCATCTCAGTCTGTTATTCCTCCTCCTTGTCGCCTGTGATGTTTCTGGAATGACAAAGTTGTTGTTTTTTTAGCCCCGAGTCAAAAGGGAGGGAGAGAGAGAGAGAGAGAGACTATTTTTTTATTGTGAGCTGGGAAAAGGGAGCTTGCTGCATCAGTAGTAAAGGTAAACTGTATTTTACATTTGCTTTTTTTTTAGAGTTAAATTTTATCTTCTTTCTTGTGCATGTGTGTGTTTTCATTAAACTTTATCATGTTTTCGTTACCTGCTCTTTATGGCATGCTAAAACCTTCTCTGTTTTCCGTAAACATGTGGATATCTACCTAATGATCAATAAAATAATACATTTAATTTCTTCTGCATAGGAACGTACAATAAGATTTCCCAGAGATATACATAAATAGACAAGAAAAGCTGCAAGATTTCGCAATTGATTGTGCGTCCAGCCAGTTTTCCAGGACACGGTGCACAGCGTAAAATATAAGCCATGAACAGTATATTTTAAACGTCTCGAAACCCTCAACAGAAGCGAATGTGAGAAATGGAGGAACAGAAGATAAAAGCGGGAAAAAAATATTAATAATATTCGTTCTTCTCTTCTCATTACACTATAACACAGAACATCTAAAATTAAATCACACACAAACAGTAAGGTTGCGTAACATCTTTTTCATGATATGTTAATGTATTTGTAAGTGTGAAAAGTGAGAGCACATTGATTTCTCCTTTTATTTCGCAAGTCATGTATTGCGTAATAATTGTAACATGCAACATAAAAACGACTAAATAGTACGAGAAACAAGGTGAGTAGAAAAGTTAGCAAAATGTATTAATTTCTCACCAAAATGTGTATTTGTATTTTATGTATGTGTGTGTGTGTGTGTGTGTGTGTGTGTGTGTGTGTGTGTGTGTGTGTGTTCTCTATACTGAACGTATCTTAAAACAGCGAAGGAAAGCACACGAAAAAAACATGAATATACCCTGAATATGCCGACGGTCTCGTCGCTCTATTGCCTGTTCAGGGCGATATGGCGAAAGGCCTCCTCGGCATATGCGTGTTTCCTGTCCGCTTCGTTTTAGTCACAGTTTTGAATTCAGGTCAGCATCCATACATTTCATTTCACATCTTTCATATCTCAGTTCATTTAAGGTTTTTTTTTTTTCGTTTTTTTTTTTTTTTTTTTTTTGCT
>NC_061836.1:3344227-3354227 GCF_019202785.1 Penaeus chinensis
CCCTTTCCTCCCGCCGCCCGTCCCCTGACCCCGGGCCAATCCCCGCGTTGACATTTTTCGAATGTTTTGATTCTCTTTTATTCATTTTATTTTCTTTGTTTCGTTGTTTTCGTTGTGTGTTCATTTGTTCGTTATAACTCTCATTGACCATTTTCATTCGTTAATTCCGCCCATTCCTCGAAGTGCAATGAAAAAGTTGGCATATCGACTGGCCTTGTTATTGACTACCTGTTATCCATCGCGAAAAACTTTAACAACTCATTTTTTGGAAAAGGTTGCGTTGTCGGTTACGGGAAGGATTGTGCGCGTACACATGAGCATGATTGTGTTTGTTTGGTCGTTAGTTTTGGGGTTTTGGGTTTTTTTTTGTCTTGTGTGTATGTTTAGTGGTGTGTGTGTGTGGGTGTGTTTTTTGATATAGTGCCATATTTTCTGGGGATTATCATTGTTTTGTGGGGGTTGTTTTTTTGGGGTGTGTGTATATTTTTGCTGTGTGATATGTTTGCGGGTGTGTATTTGGGGTGGGGTTGTTTTGGGGATTGTGTGTTTTTTTGTGGTGTGTGGGTTTGTGTGTGTGGTGGGTGGGTGGGGTGGGTTTGTGCTTATTTTGTACCGTTCTGTAGCCTGTAGCTGTGCTTGTCTGGTTCCCTTTTTTCTGTATCATTTTCCCGTGTACACGAAACCCCGTTCACGTTTCTACATGTGCGTCAATGCTAGTATGATATGTAAATATGAAAGTACCGTTCATGTGCGTGAATACTGGGGTGCTTCAGTGTAAGTAAGAAATGTGCTTGTGCCTCCCCCCCGTGTTTGAAGTCTGTTTTGTGTGAAAATGGCTTCAACACTGCCCTTTAATAATTCCACCTCAAAAAGCGACGTAACATCGGTTTGGTCAATTTGGGAAATGACTTAACCCCCACAAATTTTTGAGAGAGAGAGAGGGAGGAGGGGAGAAAGAGAAAGAGAGAGAGAGAGAGAGAGAGGGAAAAAGAAAGGAGAAAGAAAAGAAAGAGAGACGAAGAGAAAAGAGAGAGAGAGAGGGAGAAAGGGGAGAGAGAGAGAGGGGGAAAAAAAAAAGGGGGAAAGGGGGAGAAGGAGAG
This sequence comes from Penaeus chinensis, assembly GCF_019202785.1. NCBI lineage: Eukaryota > Metazoa > Arthropoda > Malacostraca > Decapoda > Penaeidae > Penaeus > Penaeus chinensis. The sequence goes on from NC_061836.1 coordinate 3,345,328, forward strand.
ACAGAAAAGAAAGAAAAAGAGGAGGAAAAATGAAGAGAGGAGAAGGGGGGAAAAGAAGAGAAGGGGGGGGGAAGAGAAGAGAGAAGAGAGAGAGGGGAAGAGAGAAGAGAGAGAGAAGGGAAGAGGAAAGGGGGAGAGAGAGAGAGCGAGAAAGAGAGGAGAGAAAGAGAGAGAGAAAGAAGAGGAAGGGAGGGGGGGGACCCGAGAGAGAGAGAGAGAGAAAGAGAAGAAAAAGAAGAGAAAAAGAGAAGAGAGGAGGAAAGGGGGGATGACAGAGAAAGAGAAGAGAGAGAGAAGAAAGAGAGGAAGAGAGAAAAGAAGCACAGCGTAATCAATTTTATTTCGAAATTTTTAATTGTTTTTTTTTTTTTTGTTCCTTTAATTTCTTCCCCTTTTCTTTTTTTTTTCCAGAAGGAGTTTTTTATTTTGTGGGGTGTGTATGGTGTGGTTGGGGGGGTGTGTGTGGGGGTTGGTAGGGGGGTGCGTGTTTGTGTCATGTTTTCTGTTGAACATCTTTTGTTTGTTTGTTCTTTGTAAAGATATTTTTTCTGATTTTTTCGCCCCAAAATTTTTTTTTTTTTATCAAGCTGGGGCGAAACAAAGATTCTTTCGACAACAAGCTTGGAACACGTCAAGATTTTTTTTTTTTTATTCCTTTAATTAGATATAATTGTGTCTACTACTAATGTATATTTTCATTCTGTAAACAAAAAAATTTTGGGGGGGTTTTTTTTATTTTTTATGTGCTCTATATTTAAGCCAAAACACAAACTGACAGACAGACAGATAGACAGGCAAGTAGGCAGGAAGACACACAAATACAGGCAAAATTATAGATAAAAGGAGTTTAAAAAAATATAGACAGAAGAGGACGCAGAGTGATAGAAAAATAAAAGAAAGAGAAACAGACACAAAAGGAAAAGAAAAGAGAGAACAGAAAAGAAAAGACAACAGAGAGAAAGAAAGAAAGAAAAAGAGGAAGAGAAAGGAAAAGAGAAAGACTCGTGTGCTGTACGGTTACGTGCTCGCGTGTGTGTGGGTGACCGCGACCCAACCTCTCTGTACGTAATCTCTAGAGAGACAATTAAAATCTCGTTTGTATTACTCAGTTACGGAATAATCTTCCGTGGACTAAATAAGCTTTCTCTTTCCATCCACCCCCCCCCCCTACCTTCATCCCTCACCCCCTTCCCCCCTTTCACACCCCCCCCACCCCCCGTCTCCGATCCCCAGTCGTACATTCACCCCCCCCCCCCCCACCCACCCTTGTACCAATTCCTTACTTCCTTCCCTAGTTTTCTTTCCTGATATCCCCTCCTACCTATTTTTATTCTATTTTTCCTTCACCTTCATTCTATATTTCCCTTCCTTTCCCACTCCACCCCGCTCACCCCTTACTTCGACCCCCCCCTCCCCCATCTTTCACTGTCCTTCCTCCACCTCCCTTCCCCCCACCCCTCCACCCCTCCCATCTCCCGTCCCTCCCCTCCCTCCTCTCCACTCCCCCTCCACCCCCTCCCTTACCTCCCCTTATCCTTCCTCCCTCCCACCTCCCCACCCCTGAGCGCGCTTGTGCGCTAGCACACGCAAAACGACTTACCTGTGGCCGCTTTTTAACCCCGCCGCCTCATTTGCACTTCCGACAATCGCTCCACTGTCGGGTCTGTCTGCCCTTTTTTATCTGCCCTGTCTGTTTCTGTCGTCTGTCTGCGGGCGGGGGGGCTTGGGGGCCCCTCTCCGTCAACCTGTTTATCACTCTGCCCTTGATGCAATGAAAATAAAAAAAATATTCCATTAGAAAGGGAGAAACACACGCGACGCCAGTTTCGTAATCCAACATGCAAAGGGACCCTTGGAATCAGAAATTAATTATTTTGGGGAAGTTTGTGTGCTTTTCCTTGTCGCCCCCCGTCGTCGTCCCTTTTCTTCTCTCCCTGTCTCTTTTTTCTCTCTCCTCTTTTTGCTCTTTTTTCTGCCTTTTGTTGCCTCTTTCCCCCTTCTTCTCTCTCCCCTCGCCTCTCTCTTCTCTCTTTCCCCTCCCCTCTCCCTTCCCCTCCCCTCTCTTCCCCCCTCCCCTTTCTCTCTCTCTTTTTCCCTCTCTCTCTTTCTCCCCTCTTTCCCCTCTTTCCCCCCTCTTCTCCTCTTCCCTCTCCCCCCCTTCCCTCTCTTTCTCTCTCCCTCTCACACCCTCTCTCTCTCACTTCTTTTCTCTCTCTCCTCTCTCTCTCTCTCTCCCCTCTCTCTCCTCTCTCTCCTCTCTCTTCTCTCTTTCCCTTTCCCCTCTTCTCTTTTTCTCCTCCTCTCCCCTCCTTTTCCCCTCTCTCCTCCACCCCCCCCCCCCTCTCTCTCTCCTCTCTTTCTCTCTTTCTCTTTCTCTCTCTCTCCCCCCTCTCTCCTCTCTCTCTCCCCCCCTTTCTCTCTCTCTTTTTTTCCCCCCCCTCTTTCTCTCTCTCTCTTCGCTCTTTCCCCTCTCCCCATCCCCTCTCTCTCCCCCTCTTCTCTCCCCCCCCCCCTCTCCCCTCTCTTTTCCTCTTCTTTCTCTCTCTCTCTTTCTCCCCTTCCCTTTCTCTCCTCTCCCCCCCCTCTTCTCTCTCTCCCCTCTCTCTCTCGCTCGGGTTAAGCTCCAGCAAGATTTTAGATACACAAATGTTTACGTCCCTCGGTTCTTTTTCCAGCAAATGAGTTACTCTGAAACATCTTTGAAGTTTGTGCGTTTTATTTATTTTTCATTTTCTCTAATTACGTTGTTGTTTTTCTTTGCTTTTTTAGTTTTTAAATTAAAGAAAACTAACAATTCAAAATTCACAATTCTGAAAAAGTAAAAATGCTGAGCGGTTACCCCTTCTCCGTGGCTATGCAGGGAGCGCCGGGTTAAAACCTTTTTCTGGCGGGGGATTCGTGTACATAATGCAAATTCCCGTCTTTTATCACTTACTCTGACTGTTTTTTTTTTTTTTTTGTTTGTTTTTTATTTTCCCCCAATTTTTACCCTTATGTTTTTTCATCGTTTATTTTTTTTTTTTGGGGTGTGTGTGTGGCATGTTTTGTGTGTGTGTGTGTGTGGTGTGTTTTGTGTGTCTATTGTTTTGTGTTTTGTATTTATTATGCAAAGTTGTGTGTGTGTGTGTGTTTAAAAATATAATATATTATATATAAAATATTTTATATATATTAAATATATAATATATAATATATAATATATATTATATAAATGTATATATTATATACATAACTTTTTCTGTGTCAAAATGAATACGTTCTATATATATATATAATTATATAATAAATATAATAAAATAAAAATTTTATAAATTTATGTATGATATATAAAATTTCATATATAAATAATATATAATATATAATATAATTTTTATATATATATATATATATAAGTTATCCTAAATATATAAAAATATATATATATAATTATATATATGTTATTATGTATTTAAATTAAAAAAAATATATTATTTATATTATTATATATAATACAAGATATATAAATTAAAAAATTTTATAAAAATATATATATAAAATATATATATATTATTTTTATATTTATATATAATAAACCGTATTCATGTTGACAAATGGAGAAAAGGTAAAAGTAAATATATATATATATATATATATATTAATTTTTATATAAAATATATATATGAACCCAAATTTATGTTGACAAATTAGAAAAGTATGTAAAATTATATTACTGATATATATATTATTGTTTTGTGTGGTGTGTGTAAAATATATTATATAATTATATATATATTAATATATTTTTTAAATTATATACATCCTTTTCTATTTTCAACTGAATACGTTTAATATTATATACATTATATTATAAAATTTAAAATATATTTTTATATATATATATATATATTACACACCCCACACACATAAACACACACACACCACACACACACACACATATAAATATAAAATATATTATATTTATATATATAAATATATATATATATTTATATATAATATATATATATTTATATATATATGATATAAAATATATATTTACATACCTTTTCTAAAATTTGTCAACATAAAATAACGGTTCATATATAATATATTATATATTATATATATATAATATATAATATATATATATATATCTATATATAATATAATATATATATTTATATAAATATATATTATTTACATACCTTTTCTACATTTGTCAACTTGAATACGTTCATATATATATAAATATATTTTTATATATATATATATATAATATAATATATATATATATATATATATATATTATAATATATTTAGTATATTTATATATATAAAAAGGAAAATATATATTTTATAATAATATATATATATAAAGTATATAAATATATTTTTGTGTGTGGTGTGAACCGTGTTTCATGTTGAAAAAAGTAGAAAAGGAAATAAAATGAGAATAATATCTTACAATCCCAAGATATGATTTGACCGGTTTCAATTATATCTTCGTCAGTAATACATACATCAAAGGAATTAGAGAGTATATAAATCTATCAGAATTTTGAGCGGGCGAAACACCTGAACGACTGTGACCTCCCACTCGCTCCGTAAATTGTTACGCGACCATTCCAGGGTCACGGTAGGATCTGTACGTGGGTGAAATATATGTATAATACATATATATATATATATATAATATATATAAATATATATATTTATATATATATTTATACATATATATAATGTTTTTGGGTTGTGTGTATGTGTAGTGGGTGTGTGTGTGGAGTGGTGTGTGTGTGTATTGTGTGGTGTGTGTGTGTGTGTATTTGGTGTGTGTGGTGTGTAGTGTATGTATGTGTGTTATATATATTGTATATAAAGTATATATATATATTAAATATAATATATAATATTATAAAATATATATATAAAAAAATATATAATACACTGTAATGTATAATTTTAAATGTATATGTAAATGCTTGTGTTACATATATATATAATATAATATATTATATTATATATATATAAAAATATAAATATATTATATATAAAATGTATAAATATATATATATTATATAGTGTGGTGTGTGGGTGTGTGTGTGTGTTGTTAGAAAATTATATGTATATGTATATTTATATGCGTGTGGGGTTATGTATGTATGTATATATATATACTATTATATATAATTATAAAATATAAAATATATATATATATAAATTACATATGTGTATATATACATATATGTATATATACACACACACATGTATGTGGTGATAGACATGAACCTCAAGAAAAAAAGTGATAAAAAGAAACAAATGAAGAGCGTTCAGAGAGGTGACGGAGGCGTTCGACATGTGCGGCAGATCACCTCCACAGATCACTTCGAAATGAACATGGCATCTGCCTCTGTTGTGCTTCATGGTAAGGATGCCATGCCAGCATTAGTCATTAGTGATGACGGGATTGAATAGTTTTGGTACAGTGGATTATCATTAAGTGTTAATTTGAATACTAACTTGTGTATATGCTTTGACTTTTTAAACAAAAGTGAAAATAGGGTTTTTCTTTTTTCTTCTTAATATTGACATAATATTTAAAAGAAAGAGTGGTGGCAGCCAGTATCTTAATTGATAAATATAGTTAAATGATTAATAATTCGATCTTTAACTCCGAATACCTTAATGAACAGATATAAGGTCGATACCAACATACCCATACATATTTCTTTGTATATGTATATATATTCTTGCAAATTCCATAACCAATATCTCGTTCTCCCCTGCCAGTTTAATAAACAAGCAAACACCACTTTATCGCCACGATATCTCACTCTAATTCCCCTTTCTTCTCCAACTACACCCAACTCTTATCGAAACCATGACCCGCCCTCGACCAGGAGACAAAGCGCCTGACATGAACCGAAGCGATGAATCCACAACTGCCTGGTTCTCACCCGCCAAACTACGTGTCCTGAGAAAATGTCTATTTCAAGCGGCAGAGTTGTTGTCCTTTTCTTTCCTACGACTAATTGGATTACCGATCTTTACGTGCGAGCGAGATAATCTTTCTCGCTGACTTTGAGTCCTGATGTAAACACACCTCGCAACTATTCCCACTGGAACTGAGCCCGAATTCGGTGCCGAGTCCTGCCTGACGACCGCTTATTTACGCGTATTTTTTTTTGTATTCTTATTTTTTAAGGGTATTTATTTAACGAACCGTTCCTGCCTGATTGTATGTATTTGTAATTTCTAATGTATTTGATTAGTTTTCCCGTTTTTTGCGTTTTATTTACAAAAATAATAAATATATATATATATATATTTATATAGATAAAATATATTATATTTTATAAAATTAAATTATATTTTTTTTATATATTATATATTAATATAGATATATATATATAATAATATTTAGATATATATATATATATTTATGTTGTTATCATATTTTATATATTGGGTTTTGGTGTGTGTGTGTGTGTGTTATTTTGTGTGTGTGTGGTGTATTTTGATATATATAATATATATTTTATATATTATATATATATATATGGTGTGGGGAGTGTGTGTTGTTGTGTGTGTGTATGTATGTATTATGTAGTTAAATATAAATTAAAAAAAATATATATATTAAAATATATATACATATTAAAAAATATATATACATAAAATATTATATTTATATTATTATATTTTATGTGTGTATGTATATTATTATCTATCTATCTAACTATATGTATTTGTATATTTATATTATATTATAAAAAATATTATATATATTATCTTACACACACACACACAACACCCACACACACACACACACACCACACACACACACACACACACAACACACATACATATATATAATATATTATAAATATATTTATATATATATTAAAATTATACATGTATTACATATAATATACAAAACACACCACACACACACACACACAAAAAAGGGCCCAAAATATAATATATATATAATAATATAATTATATATATATATATATAGTATAAAAATGTATGTATATATATATATTTGATCTATATGTTGAATGTATGTAGCATATATGTATATAAAATGAAATGTATCTATATGTTGTATTATGTATGCATTTGAAAATATATACATATATTCAAATATACATGAATGAATGTATGTAGTATCATTATAATATATATGTTGTGTGTTGTGTGGTGCGTGTGTGTGTGTGTCGTACGTGTGTGTGTGTGGTGTGTGTGGTTTGTGTTGAGTGGGGTTGTGTTGTGTGTTCGTCGTGTGTTTGTGTGTGTGTGTTTGTGTGTTGTTTGTGTGTGTGTGTGTGGGTGTGTGGGGTTGTTTTTGTGGGTATTATATATATTAATAATATATACATATATTCAAAATATATAAAAAAAAAAAAATAAATAATACGTAATATTATATAAAAATATATATATATAATATGAAAAATTTTTGTATACATTAAATTTATAATATTTATATAAAAAAAATATATATAAAATATATATATATTATATTATATATATTTTAATTTTTAATGAATATTGTTTATGTATATCTGTATATATTGTTGTAAAAAAATATAATAAAAGTATATATATATTAAATAATTATATATATATATATAATATATATGTTATATATGTAAAATATATACACACATTTATACTAACATATATATACATATAATATACATATAAAATTACATTTAAAAATACATATCCCTATACAACATTTATTATACGTATTGAAAGTGAAAATTTTAATTGAAAAAAGAGAGATGGAAATTTTTTTTTATGACAACAAAAAATCCTTGAGACCTTCCCAAAAAGTTTTTGAATCGCGTAAAATGTAAAAATATTCGATGCTGAACCCAAAACCTTCTTTTTTGCTCCATAGTTTTTCCTTTTTTTTTTTCATCCCCCCCTCTCTCTCTTCTCCCCTCTCTCTCTCCCCTCCTCTCTCTCCCCTCCCCTCTTCTCTTCTCCCCTCTCCTTATTTTTTCTTTCTCTCTCTCCTCTCTCTCTCTCTTCCCCCTCTCCCCTCTCTCTCTCTCTCTCTTCTCTCCTCCCCCTATCCTCCCCTCGCCCCTTCCCCTTTGCTCTTTCTGTTTTCCGCCCCTCTCTCTCTCTCTCTTTTCCCCTCCTCCCCTCTCTCTAAACTTTTCTCTTTTCTCTCTCCTTCTCTCACTTCTTCCTGTCTATTCCTATCACCCGCCCTCTCCCCCCCTCCGTCACTCCCTCTCTCCTGTCATCCCTCCCCCCCCTCTCCCCTCCCTCGCCTTCCTCCCCCCCCTCCCTCCCCCTGTCTCTCTCATTTCTTCTCTCATTCTTTTCTCTCATTCTTTCCTTTCTTCTCTTTTTCCAACACTCGACAGCATTATAAGAATTACTTAAGTAGTCCCTGGCCCTTGGAGACATCTGTCGGAGTGCTTAAGAACCAAGAACTTGTTTTGATTTATGGAAATGCCTCGAGGGAATTGGCACTCTTTTCGGGGATTTTTTTTTTTTTTTTTTTTTTGCAGCAAATGGAATCGACGCCTTCGTTTTGCCAAATGAGCGTGCGCGTATGCAAAGAAGGGGGAGGGGGGGGGAGGAGGAGGGAGGAAAAAAAATGCTTGGAGGTGGGGGGGAGTAGGGGGCATTGGAGGAAGGGAGAAGAAGGAGAAGGGGATTGAGAGAGGGAGAGAGAGAGAGAGAGAGAGAGAGAGAGAGAGAGAGAGAAGAGAAAGAAAGAAAGAGAGAGAAGAGAGAGAGTGAGAGCGAGAGAAGGAGAGAGAGAGAGAGAAGGTGGGGAAAAGAGAGCGAGAGAGAGAGGGGAGGACAGAGAAGGGGGGGGGGTAAGAGAGAGAACGAGAGGAGAGAGAGAGAAGGGGTGGGGTGGGAGAAAGAAGAGAGAGAGAGAAGAGGGAGAG
>NC_061836.1:3371727-3374227 GCF_019202785.1 Penaeus chinensis
GTGTGTGTGTGTAAGTGTGCGTCCGCGCTTGTGGTCCGCGCTTGTGTGCGTGTACCTACCACGTGTATACATGTTAGAACATTCTGATCATTATTTCTAAGACTATTATGTCATGTCACATTATCATACATCTTGTCTGCCTTCGAGCTCCGCATGTCTGACATGAGAATTTACTTGATACTCAACCGAAATAATAACCGATTATTTTTGCTAGACCCGCAAGGGCATAAAGCAAGGCATTTAATATTTAATCTCTTCATGAATACTAAATACATTATGTAATGTTATTCAGTTCCATTCCCAATGAAGCGATTTTGAAATATGCTCGTTGCCCCCGCTCGCTTGTCAACAAAGTGGCCCGGGATTTGTATACTGTCATTATTTGATCAGTTTTAGTATTATAGATTTTGGTGATATTTTCTTCAAATGTTTATAAATGTAAATACAGAGTAGGGTGAGTGTAAATATAAAAGTCACTTTGTAAAATTATGTAAATAGATATGAACACGAGTAATAAAATAGATAAATAAGTCAATATGTTCATAGAGATACATAGAAAACCAAAATATTTTTTAGAAAATAATAAAAAAAAAAACATGAACAAACAAGGATAATCAAAATCATTTGAAAACAAGGAACAAAAAAAAAAAGACAGATAAACACGGACATTAATTGCCTGACTCAACTGTCCGCCATGTTTGTTTAGCAACATCATTTGCTTAAGCTGCAATAGTTCAGATAAATGACAAAATTACCATAATCCCTGATATTAGTGTTGATCGTCCTACCACTGACCTTTTCATTCCGCTCCACGACACTTTACCGCCGCCATTATTGCTGTTTGTTTGTTAACTGTTTCTGTTTAGGCTTGTTGTCTTTCTTTTTGTGTCATTGTTGTTGTATCATTGTTCGTGTATCAATCAGTATGATGAGTGTGGTTATATTTTATTCCCATAATTTATTTTCTATTTTTGTTTGTTTGTTTGTTTGTTTGTTTGTTTTTGCTACATTTACTCCATTTAATTACGTATCTGTGCTTCGGTCGTAGGCGTTAGTGTCACTGGCCTTTAAAGTTAGACCTGCATGTTTTCAATTATTTCTGTGGAAAAATATATACAAAACACACACACACACACACACACACACACACACACACACACACACATATATATATATATATATATATATATATATATATATATATATATATTTGAACTCCATGGGAACTCACCCTATACAAAACAAGCCACTGCCTTTTGCCATCTATAAGATGAGGAAAAATCCGGAGCCGGAGTCCTTGAGGCAGTCCGTTGCCGTTTGCGACCTCGTTCTGGCACTCCTGCGACGCTGTTGGTGCCAAGCCGTATCGGTCTTTGCCATTCCTTTGGATCCGTCAGCTGCGAGGAGAGAGGGAGCCTGCTGCTTGGGCGACAGCTTGCTCCTCACATTCTTCGCCAAGGCATTGACTCTGCCAATACAGGAGTGGGGAGAGGCAATGATGTCATTGTCGACATTGATTGACGGTGACCTTATATATATATGTGTGTGTGTGTGTGTGTGTGTGTGTGTGTGTGTGTGTTTATATCCACAAACACACATACACACGATATATATATATATATATATATATATATATATATATATATGTATATATATATATATATATATGTGTGTGTCTTTATATATGGATGTGTGTATATATATATGTATATATATGTATGTATATATATATATACATATATACGACTGCCGCGATGGTCTAGTGGTTAGAGCACTGGACTCGGACCCTCGTGGTTCCGAGTTCATTTCCCCGTCGCGGGGGTCGTAAAAATGCCTGCGCTCTGACTGTTCGCTCGAGCCCGAGAAAACGACATATCAAACGCAGGTGTCGTAGGGGAAGTCGCCGCCGTGGCACAAGCGTTTACACGCCGAACCGCGGTTGATTAGGAAGGGCATCCAATCAGGTAACACACACACACACATATATATATATATATATATATATATATATATATATATATATATGCAGTCGTTTTAATAATTCATACATTTTTAGTTGTTATAGAAGTCCCAATTCCGATGATTTCATTTTCATTCAGAGAATGATATGAAATCGTGCTTTACTTTCATAGGTGAATTAATCAATGTAGAATCCATCGCGCCACCGTAGTCTAGCTTGTAAGACCCAGCTGGACTTTCCAATACCAGATTTTACCCTAACGAGACGAGTCTTCCTAAAGTCTAGAATTAATTGGGAGGGTGTCTACCATGCTTATGATAGCGTTGTTTGGCGAGATGCTCTGTCAGTGCTTTGAATTTGTTATTATTGGGCATCATAGCGAGGTTTGTACCCAGCAACTCTTAAATCTCGTTCATATGATACAGCATGGCTTAACGAACGATGTCAATCAGGATAATATGTACTGTCTATAATCTCAGGTCTGATAACCGGACTCGTCCTTGTTGGGAGAATTATCTTGACATGCGAAATGCAGCAACT
>NC_061836.1:3391727-3394988 GCF_019202785.1 Penaeus chinensis
GTCTGCTGTTTTTCCACTCTCGAGAGTGTTTCCTGCACAGACCGCCCCGTCGTCTTTAGGGATGGAGATTAAATGAGACGAGTCTCCAGGATTAGGAAGCAAGACCTCATCCTGTTACTGGGGAAAAGCTGCTTGATTAGCGAGTTTCCGCATTAGTCCCAAGAACAAAGGAACACAGACTCCAAGCGCAGTGAGGCCGAGGTAATACCGCGGACTGCGCCATCGCCAGAGAGATTTCTGTTCGAGAACTGACTCCAAAAGGGACAGATATGTCTCTTTCTTTTCCAACAGTGAATCCAGCTTAGAACTACAGAGCCATATGTAGGAAAATACAGACCTCTTAAGTTCCTCAGACTGAAACTAGAGTTTTTCACAGAAGACACTCGTAAAAAGGTTCAAGAGCCTTTAAGTAATAGAGGGCTTCAGGAATTAAAATTCTGTACGAATTTTTACCTCTAATTTACAGAGTTTTGTATCGATAAGAACGTGCTTGTAAACACGATAAAAAAATGATTACCTTACCATATCCATTATACTAATTTATTTCAATTCTTTTTGCCTGGATACGAGCTCGGGAAAATTCACAATCTTTTATAAATGCGCAGTTTTACTTTCTTTTGTTTCCCCATGTGATGGATTCTTCCATTTATGCCTACTACTTTTATTTCTGTGTATTAGTCTTGCTGGTTTGCTCTATTGTTTTGAATAGATTCCGTAATTACCAAGCAACATTTAGCTTTATTAAAAGAAACAACAATGCCGTGACGTTACTTACCATCTATTGATATTCACGTATTTTCTTAGAGACCAGGTTTTCTCTCCACATATTTAATGCTTGATGTCACGTATTCTAAAGAAGACGATAAAAGATGTTTACACCCGCACTCTTGCTTGACGTTTCGAAAGCAGACACTAGTGTACGGATCTTCAAGACAGATACCGTTTCATACATTTTTACTTTTGCATTCTTGAAAGTTAAGATTAATAAGCGAGCATGCACACAACACCTTCTATGTCTACACAGACGCGCAGATCAACCTCAAATGGTGGGGAAGTTATGTAAATAACTTTAAAGGGTATGTTTAAGGACGTTTTTTTTTTTCCTCGTACGTCAGGCATCATCACTATCACTATCCTCTCCCTCCTCCGCCTTTTCCTTCTCCTTCTCCTTCTTCTCCTTCTTCTCCTTCTCCTTCTTCTCCTTCTCCTTCTTCTCCTTCTTCTCCTTCTCCTTCTTCTCCTTCTCCTTCTTCTCCTTCTCCTTCTTCTCCTTCTCCTCCTTCTCCTTCTCCTCCTTCTTCTCCTTCTCCTTCTTCTCCTTCTCCTTCTTCTCCTTCTTCTCCTTCTCCTTCTTCTCCTTCTCCTTCTTCTCCTTCTCCTTCTTCTCCTTCTCCTTCTCTCCTTCTCCTTCTCCTCCTTCTTCTCCTTCTCCTTCTTCTCCTTCTCCTCCTTCTTCTCCTTCTCCTTCTTCTCCTTCTCCTCCTTCTCCTTCTCCTCCTTCTTCTCCTTCTCCTTCTTCTCCTTCTCCTTCTTCTCCTTCTCCTCCTTCTCCTTCTCCTCCTTCTTCTCCTTCTCCTTCTTCTCCTTCTCCTCCTTCTCCTTCTCCTCCTTCCCTTCTCCTCCTTCTTCTCCTTCTCCTCCTTCTCCTTCTCCTCCTTCTCCTTCTCCTCCTTCTTCTCCTTCTCCTTCTTCTCCTTCTCCTTCTTCTCCTTCTCCTTCTCCTTCTCCTTCTTCTCCTTCTCCTTCTCCTTCTTCTCCTTCTCCTCCTTCTTCTCCTTCTCCTTCTCCTTCTTCTCCTTCTTCTTCCCTTTACTCTCTCCCTTAATTCTCTATCTCTTCCTAATCATCATCAGGTTGAACTTATGAAAGAAATTGATAGATTAAAGTAAATAAGAAATGAAAAGACATAAAATAAATACAAATAAAAGGGATAAATAATGAAAAAAAATGTAGATAGAAAAAATAAATAGATAACTAAAAATAAATAAAAGAATAATTCCAAAACATAAATCAAAATAAACGAAAATTAAAACTTAAATAAAAAATAAATGAAAAATAAAAATAAAGTGATAAATAACAAAGAAACTAAATGTAGATATAAAAAAATAGATAACTAAAAACAATTAAAATAAATACATTAAATACATAAGTAAATAAAAAAATAGATAAAAGTTAAAAAGGTGAAACTAACTATTCGTGTTCAAGTATATTTACTTTTCTTAGTCTCAGAAACGGAAATATTATTTTACAAACTCAGCTTTATTTTAATAACGCAGATGAACGGAGTGTAAACGCCTTAAAAATACTTATGGTGTTTATATAAATGCGTAACATTACTTCCAAAACTAGATTTCCTTTTTTGTGCGTTTTAGTCGGATACATGTTATGGTTATGGTTATCAAATCATTAAATTCTCTTTGGTAGTGATAATATATTCCCTTTGTTATTGTTGTTGATAAGAACAGTTGTCGAAATCGTATCGGAAGCAGAGGCAGTAGGAGTATAAACAGAGGCAGTAGTAGTAGAAGCAGAAGCAGTTGAAAGAGTAAGCAAAAGTACGAGAGAATAACGAGGTAGAATACAGGTAAGATTAGGTAAAAAACGCAAAAATAGCAAAGGCAGAAATAAAACAACCCTAAAATACGATGGCAGGTAAGCCATAGTTAAAACCAGTGCTGAATCTTAACTGAAATCGTAAAAGAGAAAGGTTGAGTAAAAGCAGAACTAAAGAACGATAACGGAGAAGCAATGTTACGCATTAAAAAGGTACTAAGACTTGACTGAAATCGTGAAAGGAAAGGATTCAATAAAATATAAGAGACTAAAAGCAGAAGCAAAAGCAATAAAAGCAGGAAAGTAGAGATAAAACACAGATAAGGAAAAAATAAAAAGCAATAAAATACAGTCAAATAGTAGGTAAAAGTGTAAAACCATACACAACTCGCTGACATCGACATTGAAAGAAAGGTCAAATGAACTTGGCAGTGATCGAAATCGAGGTTTCGAATAGGCTGAACAGAACTGGCATGTAAGAGCGTAACAATGAGTACTGGTATTCTTGGGAGACGTAACTTATATATAAAACCAATGCCTTATCGATGCATATACTGATACGTCCAGCGAAAATAGGAACTAGGCAAGTAACGTATGGGACGAGTACAACCTTTGGTGATGCTTCGGCAGAGGGGAGGCTCGATCCAAACACACAGAACTCCAGTTTATTTGTCGCGTTCCCGGGAAACTTGGGAACTCGTGACGCCA
>NC_061836.1:3425088-3427588 GCF_019202785.1 Penaeus chinensis
TCACGTTCTGCCGGAGGGGGGGAGGGAGGAGAAGAGAACAGGGTGGGGGGGAGAGGGAGCGGGGGAGACGCCGAGGCTGCTGCGACTCAATTGGTCTGATCGAGGTGGTGCTGGTTCAAGCGGTCCTGGTGAAAGAGGTCATGGTGGCGGTGCTTCTTGTGCGAGCGGATAGTGGACGGGTCGCTTGCCCTGTAGGGGCAGTAGGGGCACTGGTACGGCCTCTCCCCCGTGTGGGTTCGGACGTGGCGCTTGAGGTCGTCGCTGGTGCGACTGCGGTGGTCGCAGTAGGTGCAGCGATACGGCCTCTCCCCAGTGTGAGTCCTGAGGTGCAGCTTGAGCTTGTCGCTGCGACTGCACACTTTGCCACAGAGAGGACACGTGACCTTGGCCTTGCCCTTCATGGACCCCACCCTGCGCAGCTGTTCCAACCACTGGCGACACTGCAAAGACGGGAGAACACAGGTTATGAAGAGCACCTCCGCAGCCGGCCTTACCCTATCTTAAAAGCCACAAGCTATAACAACACAAGGCACAGTTTCGCTACCACCCTCTCGCCTAGGCTTGAAGGGGGGGGGGGGGGTGAAAGTGAGGGTTATGAGGAGAGTGATGCACGAGTGAGCTGAAGGGACTTTGCTCTCTCGCGTCACTTCATCAAATGTATTGGCTAGGTTAGTGTGTCGCCTGTGCAACAAGGATGCAAGGCGGTGCAAGTGAAAGCCAAAGGGTGTTGGATGTGCCCCAGACACAACAGAATACCTAAAAAAAGTACTGTATTGTGCAAAGTGTGCTTTTTAGAGATAATGAGAAGTCCACATCAGGCACCGTGCATGAGGCCACTTTTAAGCTTTTAAACCCAGATAATACTGCAATGCAAATAATGAATCAAACGTATCGTTGTAGTTGGGAACTTTCTCTAAAGTATATCAATATGCATACGCGCGCACACGCACATATGACACGAACACGAACATACACGTACACACATACGTACACACACAACCACAACCACAACCACAACCACAACCACAACCACAACCACAACCACAACCACACCCACGCACGCACGCCCACACACACACACACACACACACACACACACACACACACACACACACACACACACACACACACACACACACACACACACACACACACACACACACACACACACACAAAGTGTTTCTCTGTATGCTTTGTTTTTCATGTACGAGAACGATAAAATACAAGATTAAAAACAAAAATCGAGTTTATTAGAGAATGAAAAAGTAAAATACAATAAAAACTGATAAAAATAAAAATGAAATATGAATTAATAGCTAATATAGATATATGAGAGAGAGAAAGAGAGAGAGAGAGAGAGAGAGAGAGAGAGAGAGAGAGAGAGAGAGAGAGAGAGAGAGAGAGAGAGAGAGAGAGAGAGAGAGAGAGAGAGAGAGAGAGAGAGAGAGAAATGGGGGGGTGGGGGTTAAAAAGGAAGAGAAAGGATATATATATATATATATATATATATATATATATATATATATATAAGGGAAACAGGAATATCTGAGATAGAAGGATGGGCGAGCAAGACAGACAAAAACAGACAAAAACACACAAAAAAAGATAACATAAAAAAAATAATAAAAAATATATATACTTCTGAGACACAAGGCACAAGTCTGTAACACAAACACTTCCCCCCCCCCCCCACCACACTCCTTTCATTCCCCTAAAAGCAGCTCCTATAACAACTTTCTATTTATAAACACGTTGCAATATCACCCCTCTGTGCATCGAACGTTGAACTCCCTACAAGATATTTTCTTGAATCCATGTCCTAGATTAAATACCACAAACCATATGGCAGTAATGTATGTATGCATATATATATATATAAGAGTGAGAGTAAATGTAAGTGCGAGAATAAGAGTATGTGAGTGAATGTGAATGTGAATGTGAATGTGAATGTGAATGTGAATGTGAATGTGAATGTGAATGTGAATGTGAATGTGAATGTGAATGTGAATGTGAATGTGAATGCGAGTGTGAGTGTGAGTGTGAGTGTGAGTGTGAGTGTGAGTGTGAGTGCGAGTGTGAGTGTATTTAATATATATATATACATATATATATATATATATATATTCCCACTTCTGTACTTTGACCTTTGACCTCTATATGAAATAAAAGTACAGCTTTTTTTTTTTCTTCTTAAAAGACATGATCATTAAAAACACATCTTCATAAAAATATCAGCAGAATACTAGTGGTTTTCTTTTGTTTTTACTGTTCATTTTTCTGACCGTATCAGCAAAGTGGTACCACAAGCCCACTTTCCACATATCCTATCTTCATAATGTTCATTTGTGTATTTGTTTCCTCTCCCCCCCCAAAAAAAAAGAAAATGTAAGTATGTATGTACATCTGTACCTATATACTTACTTTCATAAGGCATTTAATTTCAATAATTACTTGTTTGTTTGCTGATCTCCCCCCATCTCAAAATATATATTCACATATA
>NC_061836.1:3435088-3440088 GCF_019202785.1 Penaeus chinensis
AGAGAGAGAGGGAGAAGAGGAGAGAGAGAGGGGGAAGAGGAGAGAGAGAGGGGGGGAAGGGGAGAGAGAGGGGGGGAAGGGGAGAGAGAGGGGGGGAAGGGGAGAGAGGGGGGGGGAAGGGGAGAGAGAGGGGGGAGGGGGAGAGAGAGGGGGGGAAGGAAGGAAGGAAGGAAGGAAGGAAGGAAGGAAGGAAGGAAGGAAGGAAGGAAGGCAGGCAGGCAGGAAGGAAGGAAGGAAGGAAGGAAGGAAGGAAGGAAGGAAGGAAGGAGGGAGGGAAGGAGAGGAGGGAGAGAAGGAGAGGAGGGAGGGAAGGAGGGAGGGAAGGAGGGAGGGAGGGAGGGAGGGAGGGAGGGAGGAGAAGGGAAAGGGGAGGGAGGAGAGAGAGAGGGATAGGGAGGTGGGAGGGGAGGAAGTGAGTGGAAGCAAGGGAGATGTTGAAGGAAAAAGGGAATGAGATAAAAAGGGAAGGAAGAAAAACAGAAGGAAGAAAAAGGGTTGGAACAAAAAGGGAAGAGGGGGAGGGAGAATGGGAGAAGGAAAGGGATGAAAAGGGGGAAGATGGAGAGAAAGGGAGATAAAAGAGATTAAGAGTGAGAGAAGGACTATGGATAGGGAGAGATTTGAGAGGGAAAGTAGAGAAGGAAGGAAGGAAGGAAGGAAGGAAGGAAGGAAGGAAGGCAGGCAGGCAGGCAGGCAGGCAGGCAGGCAGGCAGGCAGGAAGGAAGGAAGGAAGGAAGGAGGGCAGGAAGGAAGGAAGGATGGAAGGAAGGAAGGAGGGCAGGAAGGAAGGAGGGCAGGAAGGAAGGAGGGCAGGAAGGAAGGAGGGAAGGAGGGAAGGAGGGAGGGAGGGAAGGAAGGAAGGAAGGAAGGAAGGAAGGAAGGAAGGAAGGAAGGAAGGAAGGAAGGAAGGAAGGAAGGAAGGAAGGAAGGAAGGAAGGAAGGAAGGAAGGAAGGAAGGAAGGAAAAGATTGAAAGGTAGAAAGAAAGAGAAATGTTAGGCAAATGCAAGTAACTAAGTCAGTGTTTTAAGTCAAACAGAGGTAATGTATATGCATTTAGCTTATAAAAAAGCAACATATGAAATAGAAAGTAGGTACTAATAGCAAGTGGAAAGTATGAAGCTTTATAAGGGTAAGGTTAAGACATTATAAAGAGCTCACTGTTACAGGACAGAGAAATGTATCTGGTCAGGTTAACAAAACAAAAACAAAAACAAAAACAAAAAGGTAAATGATTATAGTTCACTACATAGTAGGAATGATGAGTAAACATCTATGTTTAGCCATGATTAGCCACTAAATAAGCAGTGGAATCAAGTGAATGTCTGAATGGGTAAGAGGAACAGAGGAACGACAAACAGATTTGTAGACTGAACAAGGCAGAATGAAACCAGGTAGAACATGGCAAATTGTAATCACAACAGAGGTACTAAAGATAAATTAGCTAACAACAGACCGGCAGAATATCAAGAAGGGCATAGACAAAGGTAAGTCAAATGTGTGAGAAAACAGTTATTCCAAGTAAATCAGCCAAAATATTTGAACGGAGTAAAAAATCTGAGGAATAGATGTTAACTTGTGTCTTCAGAAAAAAAGAAAAAAAAATGGTGAGGTTGGGAGGAAGGAAAGATAGGATGAAAAGGGCACAGAGGGAAGGAACAAATAAAAAAATAGACACAAGAAGGCCAGGAGAATGACAGGAAAACTGGAAGAACAAGGAGGACACTTGTGTAATTCCAGGGAATTTCAGGGATGAGAGGCAAAGGGGGAAAACAAAATTGAATAAAAAAAATATTAGGGAAACAAGGACAAAATACAGAAGGAAAGAAGACACTGATAACATAAGGGAGTGGTAGCCATGAGGAAAAGAGAGAAATGCGAGTAACAAAAGAACCAGAATGTGATATAACATACAATAAAAATAATAAAAAATAGCAAAAAAGAGGTATAGATTGCTTCAGCAGCACGCTTCACTGATTGAGTCACAGCCAGGCCATGGTAGGATGGGTGGGCAGTTTGAGGCCAGAAGGAGGCTTGTCTATCTCATTTGTGGCGCAGGAAGTGTTTCCTGAGCGTCGATCTATCACTTGCCCGGTAATTGCACAGAGGGCACGGAAACGGTCTCTCGCCAGTGTGCGTGCGCATGTGTTTGACCAGGTCAGCCCGATTCCTGGTGGCATAGGGACAGTGAGGGCATGTGAAGGGCTTACATGCACGGCAGGTGTCCACATGACAGCCGTGGTGGCACATGCGGGACACTCCTTCCCCTGATACGCCAACCCCGGGCACTGCCACCCCGCCTGCCCCACGCACACACTGCAAAGAGACACACCTGCCATTAGTGTGGCCCACTCTTTTTTTGTAGTTGTTTTTTGAAAGCTTGTCGTGCATGAATGTTCTTCAAAATTTTTTGTTTTAAGTTGAATCAATTACAAAATCACCATCACCAATACATATAACCCACAGAAAATGTTTCCAAAATGGTTGATTTAATGCATTTTTTTTTTTTCTTAACAAATCATAAATACAATTCATCTGATAAACTCCCATGCGGGTCCAACTTTCCATCATAAAATTCCCTGGAATCTTTTACAAGTAGGTATGACAGAATGCAGCTATTTTCTCACATGAATAACTGAATAAGTTGAGCCTATGAGATCCTCTACATATGCAGATCAGGGTGGACAGTCTGCATATGATGGTGGAGGTTTGATGCCAAGTGAGTGCGGTAGAGGCAGTGGGGGCAGCAGTGCGGCTTCTCTCCTGTATGTGTCCGGACATGCTTGCTCAGTGCGCTTGAGTCTGAACAACGGTAGCTGCAGTGGGGGCACCCGTAGGGCTTCTCACCCGTATGTATCCGTATGTGCTTTTTCAAGTCCCCACGACTCGGAGACGAGTACTGGCAAAACTGGCATCGGTGCAGGGGCATGAGTGACTCTCCTCCCAGCTGGGGCTGTGGCACCACAAGCTCAGAGGAGGAAGAGGAGGAGGCAGAGGTGGTGATGGAGACAGAGGTGGCACACGGCAACACATTTCGAGAGCGAGGCGTTGCAACCTCCACAGGGTGGGGGGGCAAGGCTTCCGGAGCACGGGAGGAGGCCGAGAGGTCAGTCGCCTGTCCTGTCCGCCCCGAGTCTGCAGTCCACGGCCGCCGCTGGAAAGAGACGCCTCCGTTACACTCGCCTGCTGGCTGCCACTTGTGCCTTACCTCCTAAGCTCTATTCTATTGCATTTTACTCTTCCTTTGCTCTTTGCTACCTCTGCTCTTTCTTTTTCTGGATGTTTATACATGGTTAGAACCTCCTTACACTTTGGTTTCTAAGCTTGAACTTTTGCATTCTGAACTGAACCTAAAAGCATAAGATCAACATATACCTACCATGAACTTTAAAAATACAATATACTAACAAAACAAAAAGAAATATTGTTTGGAAGAAGTCTTATGCAAGGTCTGCCTTTCCACTTGAGAGGATATAGTTCCTACATATTTAAAAACTATCAGGAACCTTCTATAAAATCTCATCTGTTTAAAAAAAAAAGGTTAGTGTTTCAGGTAAAGATGGTTAATGGTCTCAATTCTGAATCATAATTTTGAATATATTTATATAATACATTTATATAATTGTGTCTGTGTGTATGTGTATATATCTTTTCTAATGTCTGAAGAACATCCTGTCCTTATACATATATATATATATTCATATATATACATATATATATATATTCATATATATACATATATATATTCATATATATACATATATATATTCATATATATACATATATATACATATATATATTCATATATATATACATATATATATTCATATATATATACATATATATATTCATATATATACATATATATATTCATATATATACATATATATTCATATATATACATATATATATTCATATATATTCATATATACATATATATTCATATATACATATATATTCATAGATATACATATATATTCATATATATACATATATATTCATATATATACATATATATTCATATATATACATATACATACATATTCATATATACACACATATATATACATACATATATATTCACATATATATACATACATATATATTCATATAAATACATATATACATATACATATTCATATATATACATATATATACATATATATACATATATATATATTCATATATATATATATTCATACATATATTCATATATATATATATTTACATATATGTATATAAATAAATAATGTGTATATATATATGTAAATATATATACACATATATATATATATATATATATATATATATGTGTATATATTTTTATATATGTGTATACTAAATCACTTTCAATAAACAATCATTTTCAAAGACCAATTTCCAAATTCCAAGCTAAGAGAAGGATGAAAGAAACAAGCCATTTTCTTGAAGATTTGCTTGTGCAGCCATTTATCTACAATATTCACAATATATTACACATTTGTCATGTTTATAAATGCCCTTATCCTCTGCGGCCATCCAGAACAGCCTCAATCAGAGATTTTTGCTTTTTCTTTAAATAAAAAAAGGGGGAAAAAAAAAAGGAAAATATCCAGTGAAAAATTAAAAGAAAGATACAAAACAAATAAAACCAAATAAATCAAAAGAATCTAAGTAAAGAAAAAGATAAATAAACATAATACAAAAAAAAAAAAAAAACATTTACTTCTTCCTCGTTTTCCCTTCACCGAAGTCGACTTACTCGGCACGAGGAGAAATGAAAGTAATATCTTAAATGGTTTGAGATCCACAGCTGACATCAGACTTGATGCAATAACAAATATTTGGCCGTTTACAAATGCTCAACCAAAGAAGTTCTCTGTGAGAAACGAAGTGTCTTGTGTTTATATTCACAGGAAAATGCAGAGAAGAAAAGGAAAGATGATGAAATAAGGACAATGATTGAGAGCGAGTGGAGGGTGAACAAATACACAGAAAGGGAAAGAATAAGAAAGACTGAAA
>NC_061836.1:3450088-3462588 GCF_019202785.1 Penaeus chinensis
CACCCAACACCCGCCCACTGTACATCTGGGGGGCCGCCCACTGCAAAGAGACCCAACAGCGTCACTACCATGTACCAGCCAAGCAACTTCTTAAAAAATGCACGCCAACAGTGTGTAATTTCCCTGTCCCAACAAAGGTAATTTTTCTCATCTTCAGTGTCATGGAGTGATTTTGGAAGAAACAGGCAAAACTGAAAGTATGGTACTTGCTCTTTCTTCAAGAATAGATCATCCTTTCTTCAAACTTTAAAACTTCAGTGCCAATTACAGTGTCTTTCTTTTATCAGAAATTCTTGCCATAGCTTAGTGCAATGCAATAAAACAAGGAATTATCATAACTTCTCTTTTATCACAATCATAAGATGACACCTACAATAATCATCTTTTCAATTTTTCTTATGATTTTCATCTTGGCCATGAATCTTGAATGTTCTTAAAAAGCTCCCTAGGCATCCACTTCCTACAGCGACCTTTAACAAAAATGATAAACAAATAGGGATGAAACAAAAGAAATTAACTAAATCATTTTCTTTTTTTATTTTTACTTATCAAAAAATATACTATGCCAGAAAAGAATTACTTTCTGCAGTCTTTATATATTGCTCGCACTGTCAACTGTGGTTTGCGAGGGGTGCAGCGAACGTCGGGCGTGTGTTATCTGGTGTCGCTTCATTGAGCTGGCATCTTTACACCGAAAGTCACAGTTTGCACAGGAGTATGGCATTTCACCAGTGTGCGTCCGAACATGGCGCCGCAAGTTGGAGCTAAGTCGCGAAGTGTAAGTACAGTAGGGACATTTGTGCTCGCTCGGTCTTCCTTGGTATGTCGTCTGTATAGCCACCTGCAAACTGCGAGGGCCCAAGTGAGCAGGCTGCATGCCCATTTGACCCTCTTGTATGCCTGAATGTACTTCTGGGTCTCGTCGCCCACTGCCAGATACCCATGGAGAACTGAGCACCAACTGCAAAGAGCACAACCTTGCTTTAGAAAGGGCACACGCCAAATGCTCGGTAAAACTCGCTGCAACATTTACTATGCCTCAGTATCTATATATTCTTCAAGGCTATCCACTTTACATCTTTCAGTATTTACATATTAATACAACTTGTCTACTTCCAAGCTTATCATTTTTTTCTCTGAGACAGTTCAGGCTACAGAAAAGAAAAACAGCATAATTCTACAAATCCTACTTCCATCAAAAAATGTATAAATGCAACACCTGACAGAAAAAAAAAGGGGGGAA
This sequence comes from Penaeus chinensis, assembly GCF_019202785.1. Lineage (NCBI taxonomy): Eukaryota > Metazoa > Arthropoda > Malacostraca > Decapoda > Penaeidae > Penaeus > Penaeus chinensis. Next base: position 3,451,332 of record NC_061836.1, read on the forward strand.
AAAAAAAATTAAGCCTATCCTTACCCAGGAAAAATACCCTGACCTTGCCTTCAATCTGAATGTGGGCTAGAGTAATCTAATTACATGGCCGAATCTTGCCAAGGGTAAGTGGGTTGGGTGGCCATGGCAAAGGCATCCTGGGGCTGCACTGAATTATCAGGAGTATGGTATATCCTTGTGTGTTTCTTGAGACTGCTGTTCTCTCCAGAACGAAAAGGGCAGTGTGGGCATGCAAAGGGCTTCTTCTCCCCAGTATGGATTCGGATGTGCTTCTTCAGATTGCTCAGATCACTACACTTGTATTTACAATGGGGACATTGGTGGGGTCTCTCTCCAGTATGCGTGCGGACGTGGGTTTCCAGGTGCTGCCTTCGCTGGGCAACATACCCACACAAGTGACACAGAAGGTGAGTGCTAGGAGCCCCCCGGGCACTAACAACCTTCCCTCCACCAGGGCCAATGGTACCACCACCCACTGCAGCTGGGCTCTCACATGCCATAGCATCACCTTGTAGAGCTCTCTCATCACCCGCTACCCCGTCACTTTGTGAAGATGGCCACACCCACTGCAAAGAGACATTCCCCATTATTTCTCATTTGCCTCAATGAGCTAACAAACTCTCAAAGTTACTTCTTCTCACCAGGGAGAATGGCATGCGATCCTTTCCATTATTCTTTCCAAGGTTTTTCATCAGTAGCTACAGCTGAAGTATTTCTCCCATGGATTAAAAGGTTAAAACACCTCAGTAATACACTTTTGATAACCTACTTGGCAAAAATATCAATAAAAAATAATGATAATAATAAGAATTATGTACAGATACATAAATACCTCTCAAAATAATAGTAAAATTAACCTATACGGAAAAAATGGAAAAGAAAACTATTAATATGAAAACAAATCAATAAAAAAAAATTCATATGTTTTTATATTATGCACATATTGCAGAAAAGATATACAGCAACTTTTCAGTTAAGATAACCAAACACTTTTTTCAAGAATTCATACTTTCACTTGCCAAAATATAATTTATGTGTTATTTTTCCTTTTCCTTAATATTTTTGTTGTTTGCATTTCACTCCCACAACGAAGCCATCCACATTTTTGTTCCCAGACGTAAAACCATAATTCCATACAAAGGACACAAACAAGTAGATGAAGCCTAAACAACTGTTTATCAAAACAGTACAACTTCCACTTCAACCAAACTTTATCATGTGCGAATGCAACACACCCCAACAACCTCCCTTACCCTATAAAAATACACACCAATGCCATTCTTCATGCCCCACAAAATTAAAGTCTTCTCACAAATTAACTTTCAAATTACCCTTTAGTATCACAGAGCCTAACCCTTCACCTCTCTTTTCTAGATGTTTACAGGCAAACAAACCAACATAGACAAGAATAATTCAAGCAAAAAATAAAAGTGTAACATACTTGCGTGCTTCCTCCTGCGAAGGATTATTAAAAAAAAGGTCAATCCTTTTAAAAAGCTCTTTACTTTGCTTTTACACTATGGCACATAAAATACATTTTCTTTTCTTAAATATCAGCAACAACTGAACTATCCTAAGTAAACTACCTATGTATTAATGCCTCAGAAGTGCCAAATATAAATAAATAAATAGTTCTTTAAACAAGATATAATGAGATCTCACTTTGTGCAAGTTGCAATAACTGTCCAATTTGTATTAAAAAACTCATTTTTGAAAAGCCAGAAAGATTTCACTTTTAAAAAACAAGTTTAGTTGATAGGAAGACAATGGGTTGAGGATGGGATGATATCAAATACAAGAAATTTCGTACATACAAACAAACAACCTCGCTTGCTCATTACCTAACTACAACTAATTCAGAGTTGAATTTTGCAAGAGAAACTGTCTAATTATGAACAATCGACAGTGAGAAGTCTATTTAGTTTCTCAATAAATAGCTGAAAGACAATACTGTATCATTAACTCCTCTGTGGTATACAATTATCTAAAATAAAACTCTTCACAATATTCAAATGTCTTATTGGATTTTCTTATTAACATGACTGAAGGTTCTAAATAAAATAATAATAATAAAAAAACAAATTAATAGTAATAATAATAAAATTTTACAAACTAAAAAATCACTCGTGCATTAGCATATATCACAACTGAATCCCTTAACCCCTTGCATATGGTCACATCACGAAAAAAATCTGACTCAAGGGGCAGGTGGCGTGAACATGGCATCATGGGAAAATCTGGCTGTAGGCCGGGTAACATGAACCTGCTATTAGGAGTTTTGGCTGAAGGCCAGGGTGATGGAAGACTCACTGTGAGTGCACAAATCCCTTAGGTTTATTACTCATTTGGCGATTTTGCATTATTCCTATCGATGTACAAGTAGGGAATGTAATATCCGTGAGCTATGACTGGAAGAGCAGCAGCTCCATGGAGGACGCCATTTCCATGCACACTAATCGTATTTCTGGCGCCATGACCGGCGACACAGGTTGTCTTACAGAAAATGTTTAAAGAATTTTTGTAAATTAAATACTTTAAAACTTACACAAATAAAGTGTTACATAGTTTTATTTTTCTTACGCAGAGTTGTAGACTACCTAGATAGATGATATGGTGTCTGTATGAAGAAAAATCTATTATTATCTGGATAATGCAAATCAAATGGCAAATATAGACAATGGAAAATGGCCAAAAGCTAACACGCTTATGCATAAAATGAGGAAATAACTTTGCAAATACGAAGCATAAAGTTTTGTCACACATGTTCAAGTGCGCCCAGCCTACAAGCCGCCACCCAGTAGAGCAGCCACTCACATAAGCCTAGTGCTAAGATTTTTGGTCATGTGATTGCCGTGACACAACTGGATCCAATAGGTTAATACAGGGATGTCCACTCTTAACCCTTTACAGACAGGTCACATGTACAAGCCTTATAACATACCGCTTGGTCTGCGGGGTACAGCTGTACGTGCAGTGACACACCAGAGCGCATGGAACGGGAAATTCTGCTACTTGACTCCCATGCCCAGTGTCTGGACGTTGCCAGAAATCACTAGAGATTATGACACTCAAGAGATTTCTGATGCCCGTCAGTGTCAGGTTAATATAGAGAGAGGAAATCAAGCTATCAAGTATGTGAACTGGGAAACAGAATCTACATGAGACAGACACTCTGAACATTTGTTATTCTTTAAAATTACAGAGATCACCAAGAAAATATTTCACAAAAGTGCTGATTAAAACTTTAGGCATAAATCTGTCTTACAATCAATTTTGAGGCTCTACAATTATGGCATTATGAGGGACAAGAATAAAATGAAAAATAATCCCATCAGCAGTTGTATTTTATCCAACAGAAATTCTTATTTTTCCATGGTCAACTTGACTGCATGATGTATTAACCAACAGAAAATATTCAAAATCATGTATCAATTAATCAGTTTAAAATGAACTATCAAAGTTCCACAAAAACAATGGGGAGATAGGTGGTCTACTAACATTTAGAAAGTCCAACAGAAATTATCACTTACACAAGGTGATACAAAAATTACAGAACAGTTCTAAATCATCTGCAACAATAAATGCCTCTTACCCAGTACCAGCTTTCATGCAGTTACACCTTTGCCATGACCAAAGTCCATGTCTTAGCACAAGTCAAAGAACTTTTCACATACTGAACCTACTACAAGAAATACAGTTGACATATTAAAAATAAAAGAGACAAAGAGAAATATATATGAACATAGAATAGGACATAAAAAAATATTAACAATAACAAAGATGTAGACACATATTTGATTCTTACAATAGATACAGGTAAACAGTTAAGATATGTAAGGGGGAAATGAGAGGAGAATTTATTGATCTTCCAATCACTGTTTGTAACTGGTTTCTACTACAGACTGCGAAGTCCGTGTGCCATTATCCCTAAACCTCTGATCTTTTAATATGTGTTGGCCTACATATATCAGCAATGTCAACATATTCATCTCTCAGCTTACAGAAGAAAAAAAGCTTAAATTGAAAGATTACTGGCAGGCTTTTTTTATTGCATCATTTGTTTCCTACAGTACTTTGGGCCACATATGGACTCTTCCTCAAAGACTGGGCCTTAACTGGACTACATGCATGACAGCACTAAAAAATAAATATATATATATATATAAAATAAGTAAATAAATAATTAAAAATAAATATAGGTCATACTAAAGATCTATCAAATAATTTGGCTTCTTTCACAACAATAAGCATCTCATTATTGGCACTTTCTTCAGTTTAAAAATAACTGTCTGACTTAAGAAGTCTACCTAAAATCAAAATATATACATATTCAATTTCATTTACCAGAGAAAGCAAGGGAAAATTTACCTATAAGCTAGCTGAAAAATAATTTCTTACAATTTTCCTTTACAAAAAATCACACACAACATTCCCTCAGCAGTTTAAAAAGCATTAAAACTTCCCTTCTTAATCTAATTTGGGGAATGCTGGCTAGGGAAATGTCCCTGGCTGAGCGAAGAAGCGGAAGCCACAACCGCAGCAGCAGCAGCAGCTTGGCTCCGTAAACTGCGAGACTGTTCCAGGTGTTCCGAGCTCTGACCGCAAGGGCTGGAGGACCTCGGGTGGACATCAGTTAACTGACTGTGCCTGCTGGCAATGTGTAGTCTCATACTGTTCCGCCTCGCGCTACGGTGGGGACAAAAGGGACACTGGTATCTCTTCTGCCCTGTGTGTGTATCCATGTGCTTCTTAAGGTCATTAGTCTTGATGCAGGAGTATGGACAAAGGTTACACTTGAGTGGCCTCTCCCCAGTGTGAATCATCACATGCTGCCGTAGGTGGTAGGGGTTCCTCGCCAATAGTCCGCAGTGCCTACACCTAAGCCCCTGCGACGCGTCACACCCCTGGGGAGACAACACGTGTTACTCCACCCTCAGCTTTATGATATACAACCACCGTGGGCATTCAGGTTACACAGTCGAGATAGGTAGGTTTTCGTGTAACTCATGTTCATATAACTTTTGTTACAGGAAATCATTACTTCACATCATAGAGTAAAATTGAAAAAAATATTCCCCCAACCAACCATGGCTACACTTTCACCCAAAAAGGATTAAGAGAGAGAAAGAGAAAAAAATAATAAAATACAACTACACAAGTATTCACAGCCAAGTGTTAAAACATCAATTGTGGATTTTCCCTTCCCTAAGCCCGCCTTCTACAAAGCCATCCAAATGGATAATTGCAGTGTAAAAAAAAATAAAAAATAAAAAGGAGAAATAAAAGATATACATCACAACTTACCAACATTCAAAGAAAGCAAACAAGTGACCATTTTCCTTCCCTCAAGCTTGCCTTAAACAGGAAATGTAATGATAAACAACAAAGATACTGATTTGTTTTATTGAAAAACAAATAAATACTTTGGCATTCCATTCCAATTACAAAATCTCTGTATATTTTAAGAGGATATGCACAATGTGAATGACTCCACAAAAGTCTAACAAAGTGTGCCTCAAATTTTGAAATATGTTTACCACAAAATTTATCAACTGAGAACATCTACTTTTAAGCACTGTAATGTTAAAATATCAAAATGTTGCTCCACTTTGGATACATTCAACATCCATTATGTTCCCATACTTAAAATCACATACATCTCACTATATTGCATCACACTAGAGCTGGCTTCATCCACAATTGTTTCAATCAACCAAAGCTGATAACAAAGTCCAGATGAATCCTTCATGTCAATGTCTTTGCTCAGCTGCCTTCACTTCACTTCACTGGCAACACACACCCTAATGCCTCAGAACCCTAAATAAAGTCTACTACCCCATGACACTGGTATTCTAATGCACCTTCGGCACCTGTCCGCTCCTGGCTTTTCATTGTGCATCTCCCATGGGCAGCCAGTTCATACTGTGGCGCCGCTGCATGTGGGACTTAACATTCCACTTAAGCAGGCTGCGGAAGGGGCAATACGGACACTTGTGAGGTTTCTCCCCGGTGTGGATGCGCATGTGGCGCTTCAGGTGATCCCGCCGGCTGCTGGCCCGCCCACACACAGGACAACGTAGTTGTCCACCCTCCTCACCCCTAGGCTCGCCCATAGGGCCACCAACTGGCTCACACGCCAGCATCCGCCCAGCTTCTTCAAGCTGCAAAGAAACAGCCTCCGTCAGTAGTGTACCTACTTGAGATCCACTTAGTGGGAATCCTTTTTAGTTCTCTAATTCTTCTAGCCTTCCCTTGACCACCTCCCTCCCTCATTTCTCGGAGCTCCACCCACATTTTCCTTTAAAGTTTGGTACTGTTCAATACAATCAGCAGACCAGCTGGACTGCAAATGTAGCTTTGCCTTTATACATCCCACCCCCCCTTATATTTATCCTTGAATAAATAAACCCATAAAATAACTAAATGTCTTGCAATACCCAGTTGTTGTTTTTTCCTCTACAAAAATGTTATGTTAAGTAATATTTTAACTCAACTTTCATTCAACTCATACAATATATTGATCATTCACAGATTGTCGAAGTATTAATATGATGTACACATCAGAAACATACATCTAACATAATTTTTTATTAATATATACTTTTTCCTTTACATATATCAATCTGCAAACTGTGCCAGATATCAAACTGCAATTCAAACATTCCCGCTGAGTCAGGCTAACAGCCAATAAACCTCAAGTGGCAATATCATCCTTCTTTCACTGACACCCTCCCACCTTCCCTTCGCTCATATGACCAAGCCATCAGCTCCCCCTGTATCTGGACTCCTGACCTCAAGCCCTCTACCTCCAAATAAATAGTTTTCTAGAATGATTTTTTCCATTTCTTGCACACCCAGCAGTCAAGAAATTTGAACTGTAGATGCCAGGTTAACCTCTTGGTGACAGGTGAAGAAAACTAAAAAAAAAAACTCTACGCTCTGGCAATCAACGGCAACACGCTGACTTTGAGCGCAGGAGTTTGGTACATCAAGCCGAATCACCGCCTCGTATCACTTCAGCGCGCCACCGCGGTGTACAGCCGCACGCCACATTTCGAGCAGTTTGTTAGGTCTAGAGACGTGACCCGTCGTGAAGGGGTTAATACTAATCCAAAACCTACCTTGAATTATCAAGAAATTTTTACTTCTAAGGTCAAGATTCATGAAGAAAATTCTTTCTTTAGGCTCCAAAAACTCCCCTTCACTTTCTTCATTGATTATCACGAATGAACATTCTTGACTGTGGCTACAACCTCCTTTCCTGTCACTTTATTTTCTCCAAACTTTTTTTTGCTCAGATTAATTTCTCTCCAACCTGCCTGTAATTAGGTTTCAAAGGTGTGTGCAATCTTGATCTCATATCCCATCTTGTTCTCTTGGCAATTCTGTACAAGTTTCCATATTTTCCAGATATTCATCCCTGGCACACTATGACTGGAGTCAAATAACAGGAGGAAAAAGCCAAGACCTTCAAGACTATTTGATAAAATCTTTCATATTAAGATCCATGATTTGTTCCATAGGCATACAGACAGGTATTATCAGATTGGCACTAGATGAGCCAGTCCACCAAAAACAAGATTTTATATCCCTACTAGATATTATGTAAGTGCACTTATGGAGTAAGGAGCATTATCAATATCAACAATCTATAATTCAGAATATAAAGCTAACAGCACTTCTCATTCACGAATTAACCTGTATTTACTATAAATTTTCGAAAAGCAAAATTAACAAAATTAATATGTATACTTCCCTCATGGCAAGTCTGGTAATGAGAACTCAACCCTGGGTGTAAATTCCTTCCCTTTGCTCATGTGTTCCAACTAGTTTAAAAAAACAGTTTAACTTCTAAATACTATGCAATTTAATATCGATAGTGATAATGATAGTGATAATGATATTTTCCTGTGAAATATTTTTGAAAGGTTAATTTTTTTTTCTCTTTTTTCTACAAACCCATCCCAAGGTAATTCACATTTTTCTCTTTCTGGTGAAGGTTCCACAAACCCACAAAAGCCAACCACAACACTTTGGTAAAACAGGAAACAACGTCTTCACAATGAGAGTCCTGGTCGAAAGTGATGCTTTCATTAATCTGAGAGTACTGAAATGTAAAGGCAGCTTTTATCGACATTTCAAGCAACTCATCAAGATACAAAAAATAAGCAAGTGCACAGCAGCAGATTTTTGATATTCAGGGATATAATTGTGTATATCAATTCAACAATTTTTACAAACAATTTCTGTTTTCCTTTTTCCTACTGTAGATGAGGTAATATAGCCATTTTTTTTTTTTTTTTAGTAACAGTAATTTCATGGTTTGCTGTCTTGATATCTATAAGAAGAGAAACATTATCAAATGTTGCTATATACAAGATACTAATTGCAATCTTTCTTAAAGCTTCTTATCTACACCTTTCAAACTGAAAAGCGATTCACAATTACATATAAAATGTAAAAAATATAAATATCAGAATACCAACACAGGTTTGGGACCCTACCTGATTTCTTTAAGACTAACTGGAATATAAATGAAAGGTCAGAAGTTCTATTACAATATCAAACTTTATTATCTTTTCCAAAAAAAAGAAAAAAAAATATTCTTCAAGAGTACAAAAAATAACTTGAATATCACATAGCCAACAAGATTCTTGATGACCTTTAGCCTTACTGAAACACAGCTTCAATAAATACCAGAATACATGGTATTCCGCAGATTCTACCATTGTTGCAAAGAATAAGTTAAATTGGGTTGTTGCCCTCACACTTTGTAACATTTGTCTATTTGCTTTGAATACCCTACTAAATGATTAAAGAAGGTTATAAATCATGGAAAAAAAATCTATATCATATTCACAACTCGAGAGCAAGGTACTGAAAGGTGGCAAAAACCTTTCCTACAATGTATCAAAATGCAATATTGGAGTAACCTACACCCACTATATAAATTGTCACTCCTGATAAACCCTGATCAGATACATTATATAGAAAAAAAAGGATAATAATATAAAATTAAAATAAAGATAGTGATGATGATGATAATATTGATAATAACGATAATATTAATAATAATGATAATATTGATAATAATGATAATAATTACAATGTTAATGATAACAATTACAATAACAATAACAATAATAATAATAATAATAATAATAATAATAATAATGATGATAATAATAATAATATCATCACTAATAAACTGAAATAATTCACCCTTCCTCTAAACAAATATCTAGCTCAATGTGTGCGTTGGTGGCGTAGCTGCACATCGCATAACGTGCTTCTTCATATTGCTTCGGTCATTTGATCTTCTGCCACAACGAGGACAAATATAATTTTTGACACCGGTGTGTACAATTACGTGTCTGCGGAAGTTGCTCCGGTCATTGGTCCCATAGTTACAGAAGGGGCAACGAAACTTAGCTACAGCTGAGGGCGAGTGTGTGGCACAGTGCACAAGCCACTGAGCCTGCCATGCGAACTCCTGGCCACACACAGAACAGGTGTAAGGGCCAGGGTCGTCACCCGTCACTCCGCTACCTGCCACTCGGCCATCACCCACCTACGGAGAGGAGACACATTGTAGCAGCCGCCTGAGCCATTATGCTATTGTACCACCACCTTCCTCTCACTCTACACTTGACAAGAAGTTATCAGATTCAAAAGGCAAGTCATCATCAACTACTACACCAGTTCTAATTTACTTGAAAGGATCCCAGAGAGATAAAAATGATATTTCGCATATAAGAAAGACATTAGTGCATAGTGCATACCTTTTGTAAAGTCTACTTCCTAATAAAGCTGGGGGGGGGAGGGGAGTTACTTTATAGAAAAAAAAAAACTAAAAGAAAAAAAAAAAAAAGCCAGGGTAAATTCTTTTCCCTCAGTAAGTGCCAACCTTCTTATGCCCAATCCATTTTAGCGGTTGCTCATTTCAAACCAGTCAGCAATGTTACTCCTTAAATTTCTCCTTGGAGGAATATTTCCTTTAATATATCCGTTGCTTGAATTACAATAAATAGTTCCGACAATATAATATAATATTATTATTATTCATGTAAAAAAGAATTAGCAAAATAATAAAACATAATTAAACTTAGACCCTACAATGACGGTATAAGAAGCAGAACTTCCCCCTCGACTTGTTTTTGTGAGCCGTGACGCCTATAGTGCTATCATCATGATCAGGTGGTTTTTCATGATGGCTATAGGCATGCCTGGCTATTAGAGGTTATCTCAGAAGATGAATTCCGTATCAAAAATTTTGAGTATAGGTAAATGATTAAGCTTCAAGTGTATGAATGCATGTTATTGAGAATTTCTTTGTACTTTATGTATGTACCTACACACTTGAACATGAAGTGGTAAACAAAGTCATACACATGGATTCCCTTACTGTGTCACATCTAAACATTCATTCTTTTAACCCCTTCCCGTCGGGTCATGCCGTGAGGCGTCAAAACAAACCGCTCGATTTGTGGCGTGCAGCTGTACGCCACGGCGGCGTGCCAAAATGCTATGAGCCAGTGATTCGGCTTGATGTACTGAACTCCCGCGCTCAAACTCAGAACATTGCCATTGATCTCCAGAGCGTAGTTTTTTTTTTGTTTTTTGTTTTTTTTCTTCACCTGTCATCAAGGGGTTAAGTATCTTTGTAAAATTTGTAAAGATTTTCCAGACAGTGAGATTTCTCCATCCAAGCACAATCACAATGGGATATCCTGGTACCTCTCCTCTCACATACCGATGGTCTGAGAATTACACTCAAAACCATACTCATCAGTAGGCACACAATCGCTCATTCATTTGCCTCAACTGAACTTTGCTGTTCAGAAACACTTTCTAAGCGTATAGAAAATTCCATATCCTCCACCTGTTTTCCTTTCAAAATGTTATCCATTTATTTGCCTCATATTCATCCCCCTGTTTACATGCCTCCCTAAATCCAATTACTTTGATTTACGTTTGCAAATTAAACAAGTTATTCACGATACTGAAAGAACACAACAACCACAGTTTGGTAAAGATTGATCTGCGAGATGGCCAGGAAGACCAAGCACCAACAATCAGAATTTTTTGCTCAAATACATTATCTATTTACACTTTTGGGGTTGTTCTCAGAGTCCCCGCAGATCCCCATGGAAGATGCCCACACCATACAGACAGAGAGCCACAATTCCGAAGTTCCTCTACAACTCTTAAGAGGATATTATGTCATGGTTTTGCCCTCTTCAGGAATTATGTGAAC
>NC_061836.1:3467588-3477588 GCF_019202785.1 Penaeus chinensis
AGAGAGGGAGGAGGAGGACGTGGGAGAGAGGGAGGAGGAGGACGTGGGAGAGAGGGAGGAGGAGGACGTGGGAGAGAGGAAGGAGGAGGACATGGGAGAGAGGGAGGAAGAGGAAGTGGGAGAGAAGGAGGAGGAGGACGTGGGAGAGAGGGAAGATAAGGAAGTGGGAGAGAGGGAAGATAAGGAAGTGGGAGAGAGGGAGGATGAGGATATGGGAGAGAGGGAGAGAAATGGGTGAGAGGAAGGAAGAAAGGGAGAGAAAGGAGAGGGCAAAGGAGAAAGGGGAGAAAGGGGAGAAAGGGAGAAGAAGGGAGGGGAGTGAGGGAGGAAGTGAGAGGAGAGAGGGAGGAAGGAGGAGGATAAAGGAAGAAAGGGAGGGAGGGAGAGGTGGTGGGAGGAGGAAGGAAGAGGGAAGAGGCAAGGAGCAGGGGAGAAAGAGGGAGGGAGGGAAGGAGAGAGGGAGGGAGGGAGAGAGGGAGAGAGGGAGAGGGAGAAAGAGACAAAGAGAGAGGGAGAGGGAGAAAGAGACAAAGAGTGAGAGAGATGGATGGGAAGAGGGGGCAAAGAGAGAGATGGGAAAAGGGGAGGGAGGGAGAGCAATGAGGAGAGGAAGTGAGAGAGGGAAAAGGATGGGGAGAGGAAGGGAGGGAAGGAGGAGAGGGGGAGAGAGGGAACAAAAAGCAAGGAGAGGGGAAGAGGGGGATCAGGAGAGGAGGGAGAGGAGCGAGAGGGAATGGGAAAGGGGGAGAGAGGGAGAAGGAATGGGAGAGAGGGAATGGGAGAGTGGGGAGAGGGGGAGAGGGAATGGGGGAATGGGAGAAGGGGAGAGAGGGAAGAGGGAATGGGAGATGAGGGAGAGAGGGAGAGCAGGAATGGGAGAGGAGGGAGAGAGGGAGAGAGGGAGAGAGGGAGAGAGGGGGAGAGGAGGGAGAGAGGGAGAGAGGGAGAGAGGGAATGGGGGAGGGAGGGAGGGAGAGGGGGGAGAGGGAGAGAAAGGGAACAGGAGAGAAAGGAGAGGACAAGAGAGAGAGGACACAGGAGAGGAGGGAAGGGGAGAGAAAGGACGCAGGAGAGGAAAGAGAGGGGGGGAGAGAAAGGACGCAGGAGAGGAAAGAGAGGGGGAGAGAGAGAGGACACAGGAGAGGAGGGAGGGGGAGAGAAAGGAGTAAAGTAGGAGGAGAGAAGAGGGAGAGTAGAAGAGAGTGGTGAAGGAAAGTATGAGGAGAGAGAGAGTGAAGAGGGAGAGGAGGTGGCAATAGAGCAAGTGAGGAGGGAGAGAAGGAGAGAGGGAGGGTAAGAAGGAAGAGGAGGATGAGAGGGAAAGGGAGGAGAGGGAAAGGGAGGAGAGGGAAAGGAAGGAGAGAGAGGAGGAGGAGAGGGAAAGGAAGGAGAGAGAGGAGGAGGAGAGGGAAAGGAAGGAGAGAGAGGAGGAGGAGAGGGAAAGGGAGGAGAGGGAAAGGGAGGAGAGAGAGGAGGAGAGAGAGGAGGAGGAGAGGGTAGGGGAAAAGAGAGGAGGAGAAAAGGGTAGGGGAAAAGAGAGAGGAGGAGGAAAGGGTAGGGGAAAAGAGAGAGGAGGAGGAAAGGGTAGGGGAAAAGAGAGAGGAGGAGGAAAGGGTAGGGGAAAAGAGAGAGGAGGAGGAAAGGGTAGGGGAAAAGAGAGAGGAGGAGGAAAGGGTAGGGGAAAAGAGAGAGGAGGAGGAAAGGGTAGGGGAAAAGAGAGAGGAGGAGGAAAGGGTAGGGGAAAAGAGACAGGAGGAGGAAAGGGTAGGGGAAAAGAGACAGGAGGAGGAAAGGGTAGGGGAAAAGAGACAGGAGGAGGAAAGGGTAGGGGAAAAGAGACAGGAGGAGGAAAGGGTAGGGGAAAAGAGACAGGAGGAGGAAAGGGTAGGGGAAAAGAGAGAGGAGGAGGATAGGGTAGGGGAAAAGAGAGAGGAGGAGGAAAGGGTAGGGGAAAAGAGGGAGGAGGAGGAAAGGGTAGGAGAGGGGGAGGGAAGAGAAAGAGGGAGGAAGAGAGAGAGAAAAAAAAGTATATGTTAAGATGAATGCATGTATGTGAATGTATACATGTGTGTAAAGGTGTATAAGGGTCTGTAAGGGTATGTGTGTATATGAGTGTGTGTGTGTATGTATGTGTGTGGTTGTGTGTGGGTGTGTGTGGGTGTGTGTGGGTGTGTGTGGGTGTGGGTGTGTGGGTGTGGGTGGGTGTGGGTGGGTGTGGGTGGGTGTGTGTGGGTGTGGGAGGGTGTGGGTGGGTGGGTGTGGGTGGGTGTGGGTGGGTGGGGGTGTGTGTGGGTGTGTGTGGGTGGGTGTGGGTGTGTGTGGGTGTAGGTGTGGGTGTGGATGTGGGTTGGTGTGGGTAGGTGTGCGTGGGTGTGTGTGTGGGTGTGTTAGTGTGCGGGTGGGTGGGTGGGTGTGGGTGTGTTTGTGTGCGGGTGGGTGGGTGTGGGTGTGTTTGTGTGCGGGTGGGTGGGTGTGGGTGTGTTTGTGTGCGGGTGGGTGGGTGGGTGTGGATGTGTTTGTGTGCGGGTGGGTGGGTGGGTGTGGGTGTGTTTGTGTGCGGGTGGGTGGGTGGGTGGGTGGGTGGGTGGGTGTGGGTGTGTTTGTGTGCGGGTGGGTGGGTGTGTGTGTGTGTGTGCATGTGTGTAAGGGTGTGTGTGTGTTTGTGTGCGGGTGGGTGTGTGTGTGTGTGTAAAGGTGTGTGTGTAAGGGTGTGTGTGTGCATATGTGTGTGGTGTATGGTGTATGGTGTGTATGGTGTATGGTGTGTGTGGTGTATGGTGTGTGGTGTATGGTGTGTGTTGTATGGTGTGTGTTGTATGGTGTGTGGTGTATGGTGTGTGGTGTATGGTGTATGGTGTGTGGTGTATGGTGTGTGGTGTATGGTGTGGTGTATGGTGTATGGTGTGTGGTGTATGGTGTGTGGTGTATGGTGTATGGTATGGGTGTGGTGTATGGTGTGGGTGTGGTGTATGGTGTGGATGTGGTGTATGGTGTGGATGTGGTGTATGGTGTGGATGTGGTGTATGGTGTGGTGTATGGTGTGGTGTATGGTGTGGTGTATGGTGTGTGGTGTATGGTGTGGGTGTGGTGTATGGTGTGGGTGTGGTGTATGGTGTGGGTGTGGTGTATGGTGTGTGGTGTATGGTGTGTGATGTATGGTGTGGGTGTGGTGTATGGTGTATGGTGTGTGGTGTATGGTGTGTGGTGTATGGTGTGTGGTGTATGGTGTGTGGTGTATGGTGTATGGTGTGTGGTGTATGGTGTGTGGTATATGGCGTATGGTGTGTGGTGTATGGTGTGTGGTGTATGGTGTGTGTGGTGTATGGTGTGTGTGGTGTATGGTGTGTGTGGTGTATGGTGTGTGTGGTGTATGGTGTATGTGTGGTGTATGGTGTGTGGTGTATGGTGTGTGTGGTGTATGGTGTATGGTGTGTGGTGTGTGGTGTATGGTGTATGGTGTGTGGTGTATGGTGTGTGGTGTATGGTGTGTGTGGTGTATGGTGTGTGGTGTATGGTGTGTGTGGTGTATGGTGTGTGGTGTATGGTGTGTATGGTGTGTGGTGTATGGTGTGTGTGGTGTATGGTGTGTGTGGTGTATGGTGTGTGTGGTGTATGGTGTATGGTGTGTGGTGTATGGTGTGTGGTGTATGGTGTGTGTGGTGTATGGTGTGTGGTGTATGGTGTGTGTGGTGTATGGTGTGTGTGGTGTATGGTGTGTGTGGTGTATGGTGTGTGTGGTGTATGGTGTGTGTGGTGTATGGTGTGCGTGGTGTATGGTGTGCATGGTGTATGGTGTGTGTGTATGGTGTGTGTGGTGTATGGTGTGTGTGGTGTATGGTGTGTGTGGTGTATGGTGTGTGTGGTGTATGGTGTGTGTGGTGTATGGTGTGTGTGGTGTATGGTGTGTGTGGTGTATGGTGTGTGTGGTGTGTGGTGTATGGTGTGGTGTATAGTGTGTGTGGTGTGTGGTGTATGGTGTGGTGTATAGTGTGTGTGCATAGTGTAGTGTAGTGTAGTGTAGTATAGTGTAGTATAGTATAGTGTAGTATAGTATAGTGTAGTGTAGTGTAGTGTAGTGTAGTGTAGAGTAGAGTAGAGTAGAGTAGAGTAGAGTAGAGTAGAGTAGAGTGGAGTGGAGTGGAGTGGATGTTGTGTTTGTCAGAAAGTGAAAACCATTATCAGCAAGACCAATGTATCTTTAGTTGACCTCACTACTTAACAAATTCTAAAGACATGAAAAAGAAATTTTGGAGGTGCCAAATGGCAGTGCAGCATTGGTCACTCCCATCTCGTTCAGCAAGTATCTCTGCTGCTTCACTTCTATCCAGATATCCTTTACTCACCTTCTGCTACACGAGTGTCTCCATAACTGCTTCACGACTATCACACAAAAATAAATAAATAAAAGTTTCTTTCACAACTACAACTTTACACAGCAAGTGAGATCACAGTCATTCCTGAGGAAACGTTAACATGCAATTCACTCACACATCACACTCATTGGAAGCCAAATATCCGCATCACATCCAGGAATGGTAAAAGATAGGTCTCGTCTTTTTATTCTAACTGAAGAAATTAATTATAATTTACACATCCCAATCTAAGAAAGCTTGAATAATAGTTAAGTCAATGCAGGATTGCATGAATTTTTGTTTTCTTCAGATTAATTCATTTCAAGCTTAAATTAGTATTAAAACTGTCAACACCTGCACATGGTGAACTGTTTAGACTTAGAGGGAAAGTATACATGTCATGTCAACTGTAAATCTAGTTTATCATATTTGGTTATAAATAAATGGCTCCACAAATGTTAAGTAACTAAAAAAAAAGAAAAAAGAAAAAATATTACTAGGCATTCTCAATTTACTTTGTTTACTGTTTCACAACTTTGGGAGAGAAGTTTTCATTTTCATAAATAAAAGTATTGTTAACATTACACTAATGCCAATGGAGATATAATTTTAAAAAAATAACAATATTATTAGAAATTAAAACAAAAATTCTTCTGAAAATTCAGGGAACAGCATAAATAGGCAAGGTCAGGTAGGCCTAGTAACTGACTCCTGGGTGACTAAATGATCATGAAGCCTTTTTTGTGTAACCAAAATTGACAGACAAAACTACAATTGACAGTGCATGTATCCAGCACCAATGAGATAATAAAGACATCTAGTATGTATCTTAAAGACAAGCCATTACTTAAACTACAGTCAGTATCTTCCCAACAACAAACTATAAAATTGGTCCTCTAAAGTTATAGGCACAAGTTGGTGCCTCTATTTTGTTTCTCCTGCAAGTATCATGATAACTTTGATGTCAACAATTCATTTGGAAATAATGGATATCTTTTATTTTTCACAGCCTATATATATTAACAAGCCTTTCAAAAAGAATTTATAATTTTTACCAATGAGACCAATCCTTTCCTCACATTCAGAATATGCTCAACATCAATACTCCATCTTCACTCACTATTCTTCAAATCATTAAAGGATACTGATTGCTCACGTCCTGAAAATGACCCAACACTACCTTTATGACAAATGATCATACATTATACAAAATTTAATACAATCAGTATCTCTTTAAATACTTTGAAATGCTAATAGCAGCCAATGAAGGTGTTAAGTCATAACTTTTAGTAGTGGACCTTGATTTGCACAAATGCTTAGGAAACTTCATATTCTGGAAATTTTACGATAAAACTCTCCTGCTACATTGGCCATCCCACATTTGACTACTTTCCAAATAGCCCTACTTAACACCTCCTGTCATGGCACCTCCAAAGCAAAGACAAGGGTTCAACACTCACCAACTGTTGTTGCTGTCGCTGAGGCTGGGATGCTGCAGCAACAGCAGCTGCAACAGCCCCAGATAGACCTTCCGCAAAGTTTGTTGAACTATTTTCACTTTCCCATGTTGCTAAACCACTCTGAAATTAGTGAAAAACAAATATCATATTATATGTTGTTTGCATGTTGTTTACCTTCTTTGTTTTATTAAAAATCATTATCTGCCACATCTTTTCTTGTACTTTAGACCTACTGGCCTGAAGCAAAATCATGTTATTCAATGTTTTCATTGACATAATTAATCCACTACAATAACAAAAACTTAATAGACTTTGTAAAGAGGATAAAACAAATGATAGCCCACTTGCCACTAATCATATATGAAATAACAGCAACAAAATCAGTATCATTTACATCTCCTAATTAGCCCTTCCCAATATATATTGAAGATTTGCTGCAATTCATAATATGTTCAATTAAAATTATTTAATCCATCATGGAATGTCAAACAATGGAACTATTCTCAAGAGAAATTTCATATACTAACTATAGAAAAAAAAAAAATTACAAATGGTTTCCTTCCTCTCACATTCAACTTCATTTCATAAATTTGCCCTTTTACTCTTTTAGTTTCCCTAGTAAAAAAAACAGAAGTGGAAATTTCCTTCCAAATTCCAAGAATATCTAGAATAACACAACGATCATATAAACAGTTTCTTCTGGTTGACAACAAATTTCTCTAGATTTGCCATGCTAACAATGCCTTCACTCCTAATCGCTAAACACTTTTCCCCCACCTTGTTACTTACATTTTGTAGACCCGAAGGCCCAGGGAAATCACTAGGATTAAAGTCACTCATGGCCACAGGTTCTTCCTTTTCCACAGTCGACTGGAGGAACTCTGGGAACTCATTGGTGTTACCTTCGGACCCCTGGGGGCCTTCCCCGTCGTCCCCTCCCCCGTCGTCATAGCTATTACTTTGAACCGAGGTGTAGTCATCTTGGCCTGTGGTTTCGAAGTTGTCTTGCTCGACCTTTATTTGTACCGTTGGGATGTCCGTGCTCACGTCGCCGCCCTGCTGCTGTTCCGGCTGTTCTCTCGCACTGCCCAAGTCCGCAGTGCTCGAGTGCTGGTGCTGGGGATGGCTCTGGCGATCTGGGCTGGCGGGGGTGGGGTCTCCAGGGGGTCTGCCTGGGCTGTGTTCTGTTCCTAAAGAAGTGGCCCGCCGGTCATCCGCCTTCCGTCTCTTGGCTGGCGGACTGGGCTGTTCAGGCCGTTGCCTCGCACTCTGTTGCACTCCACTTGTACTAACACTATTACTGGAGGCCTTCTTTGGCTCCTCGTCTGGCACCGCCAACCCTTTGATTCTTAGGCATTCGGCCGCTTTTATAAGGGATGAGAGTTCATTCTGTCTCACATTCACTTCACCAATGTACATATAGTCTAGTAAGAACTCTATATCACGGCACTGTATGTCTTTTAAAACCACCACAGGGTTTTTACAGGGAGTACGTTCAAAAATATCACTAAAGTATTCACTACACGTAGACAGAACCAGTTTATGGACGGGGTAGAACTTGCCCTCACATGCCAAAGTCACATCAGTGTACGTCTCCTGTAAATGGGGGGGGGGGGGGGGGAGAGAGAGAGAAGAGGAATAGGCAATTAGCAAACAGTCTTCACTTGATATCCTAATGAATTGCTATTCTACATCAATGTTTTTTACAGAGATCAGAAAGTTTTCCACAAATAATTAACTAATTAGTTATGAATTTTTCTATCTATCAATATATCCAACTTTATTCTCAAGTCAAAATCCTATAAAAACTTGAAAACAAAGGACCCCAATTTTTTTTTTTTTTAATTTCAACAGCAAAGACCCTTTAATCAAATTTCAATATTGAGCACTTTTAAGACGTACATTTAAAAGGGAAAATCAATAACAATGGACAATTCCAAACACACTGATCGCGAGATGTGTACCTTATTGCGGAGACCACTGATGACATGATAGAAGGTGGTCCTGTGGTTGTTCCACTTCAGAGACAGAAGTTCTCCATCCATTTTGACTGCTGTGAAAAAAAAAAAAAGGAATTAAAAAGAATTCATAACTCATAAACATGTTATGTAATTTGAGAAAGTAGCTTGTCAATCAAACAATGAAGCAGTAAACTTCCATAAAGTGTAACTCTTAACCCAAATGGCCCAGATGGCAAGAATACATACCATGCCCACTGTAATACAAGTTTATTGTCTTTTTACACAAATAGCTGTACAAGTCTTTAGTCACCCTGGAGTCAGTTATTTGTCCTACCTATCCTTGATTTCTGTAAAAATTATTTAGCATAATTCTATTAATTGTCTTTAATGTTATTAATATTCATATATTTTAATAATCATATCATTAATGATAATAATGGTATCTTTACAATAGTATTAGAAAGAAAAGCACAATTTTGTGTACTTTCAAGGAAATGTGGAGCATCTGTATGTAAAAAATACAGAAAAAAAAATACAGGGGACAGAACATAAACCTGTAGCCATTAGGGTTAATACCTGTTAGTAACTAAATCATACATATGCCACGGTAATTTTGAAACCACAGCTTGATTGATTTTTTAGATTAACTGATAGGTAAAAATATTCATATTAATTTACATCTTAGAATCCTTCCTATGAAATAAGATTTTTTTTTTTTAAATAATATGCAAGGTAAAATGTTGGAAGTCCCAATATATCCCCTATTTCACTATGAAAATGAACTTTTGGGAAATTCCCTTTTATAAACATTTTGGTCAATGGCTAACACTTCTGGGCTTTCATATAAATATAATTACCAAATAACAACTACTGTATTTACCGTCTCCTTAGTAAACTAATCCCTTCTCAAAGTTTTACACTACATAATCAATAACAACTTTCAACAATTTTTGTTTGTCCATATCAATAATAATTATCTCAACAATAACTATTTGTTAAGAGAGGAAATATCTTAATTCCCACAACAGTATACACAAACACAAACCAAGTCACTAAATTAGTTGCCGAATAAACATGCTGAGAATTTTCCTTTAAACGTCTTGTAACGAGAGCTTCAGACGCACACGATAATGTCAAAATGAGTTGCGTACGTCCTTGTCTGTGGCCCCCAAGCTCTCGCCACCTGCAGGAACCGGGGCGTCTGGCTAACGAGTCCTTAAGTGGCCCTGATGAGTGCCAATTGAAATGAGACTTAAGAATCAATTAAAAGGACCAACCCCTACATTCCCAGGTGCTTGATGAGGCCTTCGTTAAGGGTCGTTTAAGGGCGACGAGACACCTGGCAGTTCAAGGTCTCAGGGAGGGGGGGGGGGGGAATGGAGCCAATGGCAGAAGAGCCGAAGGAGGACGGAGAGAACAGGAAGAAAGGAAGAGCAGAAATAAGGAAGAAGAGAGACTGGAGAGACGAGGAGGAGGAGGGAAGAGGAGGAGGAAGTACGCGAGAGCAGCAGCAAATACAGATAACCATAAAAGGAGGGAGCGAATGTCCAGACCCAAGAGATCCCGAAGGAGGGAGACCAGAGAGACAAAGCCTGAGGAAGTCCCCCTCGACGCCCTGGGCTCCGGAACCCCCCTCCCCGCCCCCCCCCCACTTCCGCCGAGACGACTCTACCTATCACCTCTTTCTTCCCCTTCTCCCTCTCCCTCCCTCCTCCTCCTCCTCCTCCATTCGCCCTCCGCCGCGACGCCCTCGCGCACGAACAGAGAACAGGAGGAGGCGGAGGACGAGGAGACGGGGAGGGAGAAGACGGGGCCCTAGTTGCCTCGAGCGTCGTCCTTCGAGAGAGGGTAAGGGGCACGAGAGCGGAGGGCCGCGGAGGGAAGGCGGAGGGAAGGCGGAGGGAAGGCGGAGGGAGAGGCTATCGAGCCAAAGGAAGCGCCGCCGATAGCCCCCAACAGCTCCTCTCCAAGCCCGGTCAATGACAGGATCCTTTCCGCCGCCCTTTCTCGCGCGCCGACGACATTTCTCGCCTAAAACATAGCTCGGCAGGAAGATAATTCTCCATTCTCCAAGGCTCGACGGTTGTTCGCGTCGGTCTAAGCAAAGAAAGGGACAAACCTGTGTGAAAATCGGGTCAGCACGACAGTCGACGCTCCGCCATTTTCGACTCCGCTTGAGAGCTGTGACGTCATACGCGTCACTAGAGACCGCGGGACAAAACGGAAT
>NC_061836.1:3487588-3497588 GCF_019202785.1 Penaeus chinensis
CTAAGGAAAATAAAACAGACATGGAACAGAAATAGAAAAAAAGAAACAAATCAATATACGGAAACGAACGCAGCCCACATAAAAAGCCAAGCGAAGAACGAGCTATACATCTAAAAATAAAATATATACATACTCACCCAGAAAAAAAAAAGAGAAGCAGCGATATAGAGACAAACAGGAACACCAGTCCACCGGAAAGCTCAACACACACTATTAAAAAAATGCTAACAAATAGCAAAAAAAAAGAGACCGACAGATAGCTTGTGATTCGCTCGGCGGTTATACAATCTCTGGCTCATGATTCGGACATGTTAGGGCTGAGGGTCTCCGGAGTGGTCGATATCGAACCCTGGGGGTCGATGGGACTATCCAAGGGGTCGATAAACGCCTGGGGGTCAAAAGGAGGTCGATACATACTGGGGCCGCTTGTAGTTTGGGGGTCGAATAATGACATTCGTATAAGAAATGAAAATACATAAGGTATAACTTGCTGATGTGCGTCTAATTCATATATAATTATTTTTTTTATTCTATTCGTCATATATTATATTTAACGAAACATAACGATGATTTAGTCACAATAACTTATTATTTGGAATCAAAAGACAATGGACTGTTATAATAATACCTCCTTCCACATGGATAAACTACTTGATAAAGGTTATGATTAGCATTGTAGTCTTGTAACAATTTAAAAAAACCTTTGCTTAGCCTTAGCTCGACTTATTATGCAGTTCCCCTCACTACCGTATACCGTCTAAATAGTTTGAGGACCTCTATATTAAAAGCAGCGAGAGAGTGAGGAGAATAGAAACAGTGATATGCAGAAGGCAGAAATATTACCTTTTATTTGGATGTTAGAAGCGTTCTTAATATTTTTTTTATTTTTTCTTTTTAAGTGTAGACTTTCATTTAATACCAAAATTTGCATTTAATTAGTACCTGGTAAAAAAATCGAAGCGGATCTCCAAAAATAAGAATAGTATTTGTCTTGGTATTACTATTTATCATTATTGATAATGATAGTAATAATAATGATTATCATTATTATTATCCTTTTCATCACCACCACCATCATCATTATTACTTTATCATTAATTTTATTGTTATATTATTATTATTATATTTATTATTATTATAATAAGTATTATTATCATTATTATTACTATTATCATTATTATCATTATCCTTACTCTTTTATTATTATTATTATTATTATTATCATTGTCATTATTATCATTGTTATCATGATTATTGTTGTTGTTCTTGCTAATTTATTATTATTTTTTAGTGTCATTATTATCATTTTCATCAATCATCATTCTTGCTGTTATCATTATTGTTACCATTATCATTATTGTTGGTGGTGTTCTTGTAGTTGTTATTATTGTTATGAATGACATTATTGTTATGATCACCATATATCAATTTTATTATTATTATTATTATTATCATTATCATTATCATTATTATCATTATCATCATTATTACCATAATTATTACTGTTATTATTATCATCATTATTGTTATTATTACCATTACTATTTATATTATTATTATTATTATTGTCATTATTACTTTCATCATTACCATTATCATTATTGTTGTTGTCATTATCATAATTATTATTACTGTTATCCTCCTCCTCATCCTCATCATCATCATCCTCATCCTCATCATCATCCTCATCCTCATCATCATCATCCTCATCCTCATCCTCATCAGCATCAGCATCAGCATCAGCATCATCATCATCATCATCATCATCATCATCATCATTACTTTTATTTTAATTATTATTATTAGTAGTAGTAGTAACAGCAGCAATAGTAGTAGTAGTAGTAGTATTTATTCCCATTATCACTTTTGAAAGAGGAACGTGTATGTGTAACTGTGGGAGTGTGTGTGTGTGTGTGTGTGTGTGTGTGTAAGTGTGGGAGTGTGTGTGTGTGTGTGTGTGTGTGTGTGTGTGTGTGTGTGTATGTGTGGGAGTGTGTGTGTGTGTGTGTGTGTGTGTGTGTAAGTGTGGGAGTGTGTGTGTGTGTGTGTGTAAGTGTGGGAGTGTGTGTGTGTGTGTGTGTGTGTGTGTGTGTAAGTGCGGGAGTGTGTGTGTGTGTGTGTGTGTGTGTGTGTGTGTGTGTGTGTGAGTGTGGGGGTGTGTGTGTGTGTGTGTGTGTGTGTGTGTGTGTGTGTCTGTGTGTGTGTGTGTAAGTGTAGGAGTGTGTGTGTGTGTGTGTGTGTGTGTAAGTGTGGGAGTGTGTGTGTGTGTGTGTGTGTGTGTGTGTGTGTGTGTGTGTATGTGTGGGAGTGTGTGTGTGTGTGTGTGTGTGTGTGTGTGTAAGTGTGGGAGTGTGTGTGTGTGTGTGTGTAAGTGTGGGAGTGTGTGTGTGTGTGTGTGTGTGTGTGTGTGTGTAAGTGTGGGAGTGTGTGTGTGTGTGTGTGTGTGTGTGTGTGTGTGTGTAAGTGTGGGAGTGTGTGTGTGTGTGTGTGTGTGTGTGTGTGTCTGTGTGTGTGTGTGTAAGTGTAGGAGTGTGTGTGTGTGTGTGTGTGTGTGTGTGTGTGTAAGTGTGGGAGTGTTCGTGTGTGTGTGTGTGTGTGTGTGTGTGTGTAAGTGTGGGAGTGTGTGTGTGTGTGTGTGTGTGTGTGTGTGTGTGTGTGTGTGTGTGTGTGTGACCAATTTGGCAAAAATCTCGGAACTCCGGAAGATGCCACTATTAGTTCTGCCCTGCCCCCCCCCCCCCCCCCCCCCGGCCATCTGCGTCTATAATAACATTTTAGAACTGTAAACAAAGCATATCGTCTTCCCAGTCTGTTTAAATCATGGTTTTGTGTTATAAATAAAGTTCACCATTCCCTGATGATATACTAAATAACTTGGTGTGTTTATAACTATAGTAATGATAACTTCGGTATACTTATGATGATAGTAATGATGACAACAACCATAATGATGATCCTACTGTCATAATTAACATCTCTACAGGCAGTCACAGAAGCCATATAGTGCAGTATAAGCACTATTTATCATTAGATTACCGTTATCATAGATATAACTAATATTCTTATCATTATTATCATCATTATTATGGGTGGGTGCTTCATGCTCAGGATGATGTGAAGCGATGGTGTGGTAGCCTAGTTAGCGTTAAGTGCCTGCTTGCATGCCTTCCCGCTTTCAGCTGCCACCGCTGGCTAGCCTGGTGCGAAAAAGGGAGCAGCTATGCATAAGACTCCCCTGCCAGCTCATAGCCTCTCCATCATCAAGACTTCTACAGTGCCTCCTCGTGGCCACCCATGGAAACTAGGTACCTTGCGGTCCTAGGCTGAACTGTGGAGGCTCTTGGAGCAGCAGGAGGCCCTAAAGGTACGGAGCTATGGCCCACCGGCGTGTGGATACGCCCTGGCTTCGTACTAACTCCTGTCCCCCGCGCCCCCTGGGGTTAATGGGCGGCTGTGGGGAGGCAGGCCTTGCCAGTCGGCCCCCCCGAGATAACCACTGGCAACGTCTAATATAGAAGTTGACGCTGGGGGGAGGGCTAAAGTCCCTCCTACCCAGCAAGTACGGCGGGCTGTGGGTCCCTCTGGGTTGGCGACCGCTGGGACTCGGGTGGGGAGGGGGGGTTACCCCCAGTCCCGGCTGGGTCCCAGCGGCCGCCAGCCTGGCGTGATGCTTGTGGGGGAAAGCCCTAGGGAGCCCTGCAGGTGGATTATGGGGCCTGCAGCCAGCCAACCTCCTCTATATGGGGCGGCGTCGGTAGGGGTGGCAGAGGTGGCGCCCACCCGGAGTGACTGCCCGAGCTTAGACCTCAGGCGGACTGTCAGGGTGGGGGCTTGGAACATCCGTTCCCTGCGACAGGACGATCGGTTACCACTACTATCGAGGGAATTGAAACAGCTGAGAGTTGAGGTGGCTGCTCTCTCGGAGGTGAGAAGACCTGGCAGTGGCACGATTAGTGAGGGTGGCTACACCTACTACTGGTCGGGCCGCAGCGATGGCCACCATCTCCAGGGAGTAGCCATAGCCATCTCCAGCAGACTTCAACCCTTGGTAGTTGAGGTCACTCCAGTCGATGAGCGTATCATGGTATTGAGACTGAAGCTTTCATTTGGCTTCATGTCTTTTGTTGCTGTATACGCTCCTACGGATGTATATAAACTTGAGGTGAAAGAGATGTTTTACGCCAAACTTGCATCTGTGGCAGACAGATGTCCTCGGCGAGATATTCGTATTGTGCTGGGCGACTTCAATGCGGTATCCGGCTGTGATCGAGCTGGCTACGAGATGTCTGTCGGTCCTCATGGCTCAGGAGCTGATGCTGGCAGTGAGAATAGCCTCCTTTTCCGTGACTTTGCTAGGTCCCAGAAATTGAGGATTTCTGGCTCCTGGTATCAGCGTTCTGTCCCGCATCGCTGGACTTGGTACAGCGATACAGGAAGAGTGGCCAAGGAGATCGACCACATCCTCGTTAGCACTCGATGGAGGATCCTCCAGAACTGCAGGGTATATCGAAGCGCTGAGTTCTGTGGAACTGACCATAGAATAGTGGTCGCTACTCTCCGGGTCCACTTTAGAACCCCCCGTCGCCCAAATGAACACCCTAGGGTGTTTAATTTGGACAGATTGAGGGAGGACGAGTGTACCCGGGGGTTTGCCGAGGCTATCTCTGGTCGTCTCACAGCACTCGAGGGCCAGACAGACCCTGTTCTTATGTGGGATACCTTCAAGCGTGAAACGCTTGATGCAGCTCAGGAATCCATTGGTGAACGCCCAAGAACAAGACAGAATTCCATCTCGCAGGAGACGCTGGAAGCCACAGATGCTTGTCGTGCGGCTCGACTGTCAGGGGATCGCACTTTGCACCGCTCGCTGGTGCGCAGGACTAGGTCACTGTTGAGAAGGGATAAGGAACAGTTTATCAGTAGTCTTGCAGAGGAGGTCGAAAGCCATTTCCTTGTAAATGACCTTCGTCCTGCCTACCAAGCTCTGAGAAAGCTGAACTCCAATCCCCCCTCACAGACGGCTGCAGTCCGCTCAGCAAGTGGCCAGATAATCTCAGATCCCGATGGGGTGCGTGTGCGTTGGGCTGAGTATTTTGAGCAGTTGTATAAGGTTGATCCACCAACAGTTAACATGGATGCAGGTAATGTTGAGACTCCTCTGCCAGATCCACCCATCAGCGAGGATCCACCCTCCCTGACCGAAATCAGGGGGGCGATCTCCAAGCTGAAGAGTGGTAAAGCAGCAGGTGTCTGTGGCATCCCAGCCGAATTGTTAAAGGCTGGTGGAGAACCTATGGCAAGGGGCTTGCATGCAGTCCTGTCTGCCATCTGGCAGACTGGTACCTTTCCCCCTGACCTGCTGAGGGGTGTGGTCATCCCTCTCTGGAAGGGGAAAGGGGATCGGTGGGACTGCAGCAATCACCGAGGCATTACACTACTCAGTGTACCAGGCAAGGTACTCGCACACATCTTACTGAGACGTATCAGGGACCAGCTGTTGAGGCACCAAAGACCGGAGCAATCTGGTTTCACTCCTGGTAAGTCCACAATAGACCGCATCCTGGCGCTTCGAATCATTATAGAGCGCCGTCGTAAGTTCGGACGTGGGCTGCTCGCAGCCTACATCGATCTCAAGAAGGCGTTTGACACGGTGCATCGCGAATCTCTATGGGAGATCCTGAGACTAAGAGGAATTCCAATAAGGATTATTGGACTAATAGCAAACCTGTATACAGGCACTGAAAGTGCTGTAAAGTGTGGTGGGGGCCTGTCGAGCTTCTTCCCTGTTAGTTCAGGGGTGAGGCAAGGCTGTGTTCTTGCACCAACACTTTTCAACACTTGCATGGATTGGATACTGGGTAGAGCTACTGTCCAAAGTCACTGTGGAGCAACTCTGGGCAATATCAAGGTTACAGACCTTGACTTTGCCGATGATGTTGCCGTACTCTCTGAATCTCTGGAAACCCTTGTAGCGGCTCTTGATGCATTTAGCAATGAAGCGAAGCCCCTGGGGCTAGAGGTCTCCTGGACCAAGACCAAGATCCAGGATTTTGGGGGCCTGCTAGGAGACCCTGTACAGTCGATACGTGCTTGCGGGGAAAACATCGAAGTCACAAAGAGCTTTATATACCTCGGTAGTGCATTTCACGACTCTGGGCTGTCAGACCAAGAAGTCAGTAGACGGATTGGCCTGGCAGCAGGGGTCATGAAATCTCTCGACAAGAGTATTTGGAGATGTCGGTACCTGTGCAGAAGGACCAAGTTACGTGTTTTCAAGGCCCTGATACTGCCAGTTTTACTCTATGGTAGTGAAACTTGGACACTATCTTGTGCTCTGGAATCTCGTCTTGATGCCTTTTGTAACAGATCCTTGCGCCGGATCATGGGGTACAGTTGGCGGGACCATGTGTCCAACCAACGGCTGCACCGTGAGACCGGTACAGGACCTGTTACTTGCACAATCCGTGATCGCCAACTCAGGCTATATGGCCACTTGGCTCGACTCCCACAGGATGATCCTGCCCATCAGGTTGTCTCTGTCCGAGACAACCCTGGGTGGAGGAGGCCTGTGGGACGACCGAGAAAGTCGTGGCTTGGGCAAATCGATCAAACCTGTCGTGAGGAACTAGAGATGGGCCGGGCCCCTGCCTGGCGGCTCGCCATGAGGGATCCTCGTAGGTGGAAGCGGAGGGTGGATGCGGCTATGCGCCCCTGCCGGCGTTAGCTCCATAATGATGATGATGATGATTATCATAGGTATTTCTGCAGAAACGAAGGTATTTATTATTATTACTAATATCATTATCATCATTATCATTATTGTTGTTGGTGTTAGTGTTGTTGTTATCATTATCATTTTCATAATTATCATCGTTGTTATTATTATTATTATTATTATTATTATTATTATTATCATTGTTGTTGTTGTTGTTGTTATTGTTGTTATTGCTATTGTTATTATTATTATTATCATTTCTGTTGTTATTAATAATAATTTCACTGTTGTTATCCTTATTTTTCTTGTTCTCTTTCTTCTTCTTATCATTATTACTATAGCTGATAGATAGAGAGACAGATAGATATAGATTGACAGACTGACGAACAGACAGATACGTAGATCGATCGACCGAATAGATACATATGAGATTTGTGTGCATTTATATATTCACTGAAATGATAGTCATGAAGTGACGTGCTTCCATATATTGAGAAACGCCCGAATGATTCCTTTTGTAGTAATCAATATCTTGAAGGGAAAATATGTCCTAGAGAGAAATACCTTTGCTTTAGGGGTAACTATTTCCTTTGAAACATTTGCATATGCAATGACATCTTATAAATCTTGGTTTTACATAGCTATTAGGAAAAGAACAAAATAAATAGATTCCTTCCGCCATGTGTGTCTCTGAATATAGAAAACCAATATGACCTGATTCAAGGATGTAAGAGAAAACCGAAACTGAGTTTTCTTATCTTTATATTTTCATTCCCTTCCTTCAGCAGAAGATAGCGCAGGGTCAAAAGAGTTCTGATAGCAAACACATTATGGAATCAAGTTCGATAGTAGTTATATCACAGCCAATAAAATAAATGTATCGAAAACAAACAAATAAGTGATAAAACAAACCAGAGAACAGAAGAAATATAAAAAACACATAAATAAAACTATAACCCCGCGGTCCATCTGAGGTGTTGTGATGAGGGTGAAGTGAAGGCAGGGATTGACTGGACTCTCTTTCGCCTTATTTTTATGCCCTTTAGCTTAACTCTCTCCATATTTGACGACCCTTGAAGACACCAGCGGTAAGTCTCTTCCATCTGCGTCAACGTGACTTCATTTCCGGTCGTAGTAAAAGCTTATCTTGAGCATAATTACAGCGAACTTTTTTTTTTCCATCTCCATGGAAGCGGGACTGACCCAAGCTTCACAATGGAGAGGCGGTTTTTATTAAGATAAACGAACCTTTCCTCTTTCCCGATTACTTTCTCGCCCTTGTAGAATAACAAAGTAACTTTATTTGAAGTCAAATACGTCGACGGCAATTACAGAAATACGTGTAAAGGCGAAATAACAAGTCGTAAAGTCGTGTTGGTGTCTTCCCCTTTGTGCTCCTGGACGGTAATGGATGAATGAACTGCGGTTATTTATGGCGATTTTTGGGTTGAATTTAGCGGACGTTTTAGGCTAGCGTGTGGTTGACGCGTGCTAGGTTGATGAAGGGATCTGTGTCGTTATTTTGACGGGTATGTAGCGACTCTTTGGGGGAAATTATCATAGGGTTTAAAGGAGTGTGTTATGGGTCCAATGAGGAATTTTTTGGCTTGGATTTTGGTGTTTTTCGGTCGTGTTTCTTGTATATTTGTAGGATGCATGAGGTGGATGTGTAGTCATTGGTGTGTTTACAAGGGTTAGTGATTATTATTCATTTTGATGGGTTCAGGGTGATGGTTTTTGTTATTGTGAGTACATGGTATAAATAAGATATGTGGAAAGTTTTGTTAAGGTTTACAGAAGTCGTAAGTTTAGGTCTGTGAGCTTGTGGTTGGTTTATGGGGATGTTAAATGTTTATAAGGTGCCTTTGCCGTTGGAAACGGGTGAAGACTGTGCCCCTTTTGGCACATTTGTCTAATGTTTTAATTTGGATATTGAATAATTTGGTTTACACATAATTTAGATATCAAATTGGACAGACAGTTCTGGCTAACTCTTCTCTTGATCACTTCATATCTGATGAGCAGCATTATAGCGATGGTATTTTTAATGGGCAAAATCATGTATGTGTAAATGTGGCAGTGCATTTGTATGTGTGTGTGTGTGTGTGTGTGTGTATGTGTGTGTGTGCGTGCGTGCGTGCGTTTGTGCGTGTGGGTGTGCGTGTGCGTGTGCGTGTGCGTGTGCGTGTGCGTGTGCGTGTGTCTGTGTATGTGTGTGCATGCATGCTTGTGTGTGCGTGTGCATATGTGTGTTTTTGTTGTATGAGGGACTATAATAAAAGAATGCAGTATAGAAATGATAATCTGCTTCGGTTTGTGTTATCAACCTACATTTTGTCTTTTCATTTTGATGTGAAAAATATTTATTCAAGAATTTCAGCTTGAATCATTTGGTATGGAGAGTGAAATTGTGTACCAATATATATATATAGTAATCACGTCCTTTAAACATGACTTTGCTCGTTATATTTTCCTAAATATCTGAAAAAAAAAAAATTCTAACATTTTTTTCTTCTTCAGGTTTACATGACCTTCACATTATAACATTAGTGAAAATGGAGGCTGAGGTGTTAGCACTAAAGTGGAACAACCATCAGAGTATTTTTTACCACATCATCAGTGGGTTGCGGACAAAGGTTTGTTTACCATCCGTCTCTTTCTGCTGTGCATTATTTGCTTATTTCTTTTATTTCAGGTGTATCATTTAATTGATAAATTATTTTTATTTATATCAGTTTCTCTTCTGCATTTTTATTTTTTTATTTTTTTTTCAAGTGTATCATTTAATTGATAAATTTTTCATTTTTATATCAGTTTCTTTCTCTTGTGCATTTTTTGTTGGTTTCTTTTATTATCAAGTGTTTCATATGATTATTTGCTTTTTCTTATTTGTATCATGAGATTGATGATTTAGCATAGTATTAATCAATACAATTTTCTCTTATTACCTTTCTTTTTTTATATATTTGCAGGGTAGCTACACTGATGTAACCCTGGCATGTGAGGGCAAGTTCTACCCCGTCCATAAACTGGTTCTATCAACTTGTAGTGAATACTTTAGTGACATTTTTGACCGCACGCCATGCAAAAACCCGGTTGTAGTTCTTAAGGACATACAGTGTCGTGATTTAGAGTTCTTGCTAGACTATATGTACATAGGCGAAGTGAACGTGAGACAGAATGAACTCTCATCCCTTATAAAGGCTGCTGAGTGTCTCAGAGTGAAAGGTTTAGCTGTGCCAGATGAAGAACCAAAGCAGGCAACAGTGGCCACTACCAATACCA
>NC_061836.1:3502588-3515088 GCF_019202785.1 Penaeus chinensis
CAGGGAAAACTTGTCATCATTGGTTTAACAAGCTGTTTGTAAATAAGGCCCTTTGGTTGGGACAGCTTGAGCCATGATTAATCTAAAGGATAACTGAATTTAAAGAGAAACTTCAGCTCATCATTATCAATAGGAGGATGAATAATCTCGTCCGGAGAGAGTGGGTAAAGAAGTTAAAAAAAGAAAGAAAGAAAAAGTAATGAACAAATTTGTCGTTGCAGGTGGCAGCCGGTGAGGCAGAAGGAGAAGCTATGGAGCCGCCACCACTACCTCACATAAAAATAGAACAGGACCTCGAATACCAGGATAACTACGACCTGCCCTTGAACTCCAACCCCTCAAGCTTCGACGGCGAGCCCTATGCAGGAGAGTCTGAGGATGGAGTTCGGACAAAGGTAGTGTTTTGAGAGGCATTGGCGTACTTGGGTCACGGAAGGCTGTGATTAACTCTTGTATTTTTATATTCACTGGTAGTGTATCAGTGAATTCTGGTTATAATGTTGGAAGTAGGCTTGATTTTGATAGGTAAAAAGAAAAAAGCTTGTATGTTTAGTAATAGAGAAATGGTAATGATAATTAGATTAATGAAATGGCTATGAACGTTTGTATTTCATGTATTTCTGACAAAGATATAATCAAAACTGGTCAAAAACATCTCTTGTATTGTGAACATATTCATTCTCATTCATACCTTTATTACATTTGTCAACATGAATATGGTTCATGAACATTTGTATTGTGAGGGAATAAAATTATCAGCTGTTTGCTTTTGAGCAAATATCCTGAAGTGTCAGAAATTTATTGACTTAATCTTTTGCCCATTCTAGATTTTTTCTCATTTTTGTGCTTCTTATGTACTGTGTCAACTTACACAAACCAGTATTTTTCATCAGAATCATAATATTATTATTTTTTCTCTATAGGTGGAAGGAAAAGACAATGGAAATGTTATGGATGATGACTTAGGAGCTAATTTCTCTGACATGCTACAGTCAACTCTAACGAGTGAAGAAAACATGGAACATCACTCAGGAATCCATCCACATGTAAGTTATAATTTTAAAAGATTTTTGGAAACCTAGAAAATTCTTGTGAAAATAGCTGAAGGAAAGAAGTATCTTTTAACCCCTTGGATATCAAATGTGTGTTGTTGACACCCCATGACACTTGTATCGAAGATATAATAGGCGAGGATTCAGGGCTAGCCAGAGTTTTTAAGACCAGGTGGTGGCAAAAGTGGTGGCATTTGTTAATACAAGCTTCCAGCTGTTGGTGGCACAATCCATATAGATATCACAGGACAATGGAATGTCCAGAGCTTCATCCAAAGATGCTGCTAATATTGTGACTTCATTTCCATAGACTATTCCTAATATTTTATCTTTTCTTGTACCAACATTACTGAGCCACACAGAGCAAATTGTTGTATCAGGAAACCATTGCTACTGCAATTAGTCGTAAGGACTGATATATAGAAATTATTGTACAGTCATAGTCTGAGTAATTTTTTTTTTTCTTGGTAATATCTTGTGGGGTTTATCTAACAGAATGCAAAAGAAGTAACAGACTGAACAATATGGGGGTCAGAATTAGTTGAAAACTTACCTGCGACAGTACAGATGAGTGAGTGGGGAATTGGTGCCCTCATGAAATCCATTCTTTGTATTTTGGTGGACAGATGGTAGCAAAGGGGTTAATAAAATTGGCTTCACTTTGATAGAGAAGAGGTTTGTTGTACTCTAATTTGCCACAGAGAAGATTGATATAAAATGTACAAATAAATGAATGATTAGGGTATAGCACAATTAACATTTTAAAGTGCACTCATTGTTACTTGAGTCATGAAATCACAGATCATATGCATGAGGCATACCTGAATATGGTCTGCTCAGTTCTTATAATACTTTTTGTAATATAAATTCCTTGTATTCTTATTCTTATTCTGTTTAACATTTAGCATTTATCTTCACTGATTTAGAAAAAAAGTCTAGTATTAAAAAAGAAAAAAAAGGAAATCAAATCTTCTATTCTGCACAACATTAAGCCATCATTTGCTGTTACTTACAGGTAAATTTAGAGTCATGGGATGGTGTATCGGGTGCGAGAGCTCTGCCGGGACACAACCTATCGGCTGCAACCGTTTCCCACACTCCCTTGGCCCACCACCAGCAACAGAAGGTTAGTTGAGAGGCGTCTTTTTTGTTCTGTGAAGGACACTTTTGAGAGGGAGGGATTCTGGGTATTTATTTATTTATTTTGATTATTTTGAATGGGATTTTATTCTTTCATTTTTTTTTTTTTTTTATGTTTAATTTGATGGTTGTGTTTATTACTGTTTGTATCTGTATCTCTATCTATCTATTTATCTATCTATCTATCTCTGTACTGCTGTGTGTGTGTGTGTATATATATATATATATATATATATATATATATATTTATATATATATATATATATATTATATATTTATATATATATATATATATATTATATATATATATATATATATATATATATATATTATATATATATATATATATATATATATATATATATATATATATATATATATATATATATATATATATATATATATATATACATATATATATACACACACACATTTATATATGTCTATCCTAACTATTATGCTGCTTCTTATTTAAGTTTTGTTTTTGTACTTTGAATGATATACAGGTCTCTAAACTTTGACACTTGGAAACATGAGAATATGGAAAGCAATTGAAATAGCATAGATTATGTTTGACCATATTTTATTGTCCAATTACATTGTATCTGATTTTTCAATGTCCAAGATCACATTGAAATTAGCAAATGAAAAATATTTGGAATTCGTGAGCAATTTTTGAAAATAAGAGATGGAATGCCATAAGTTATGTTTGATTACTTTTCTCTTGTGTTGTAGAAGAAGTTTGGTAAACATTTATTATGTGTGTGTTTGAGGTCATATATTTGTATTTTACGTTCAGACATATTTTAGTATCAGTTACTCATGTATGGTTTATGTCATGGACATTTATAAAGGTTTCAAACACTTGAGTTCATTATATTGTATTAAGTGATGTAGAGTAGTAGTTAGATATTAACCTCTGTTTTTCTATATATTATCATGGAAAAAGGCATTAAACATGCAAATTCTATATTTAAGTGTGTCTTGTGCTTCTGCTGTCATCTTGCAGAAGTTTGAATTGTCCAAATCTTTTATGAACTTATAGGCTCTGCTCTGACTTTGTTATACATTGGGGTTGTGTAGATTATGGTTGTTTAACTGTACATGTATTTACTTGGCTAGGCTAATCACTGTGTTTTCTCTGATTTTCCTTGTTAACTTGTTAGATCTGTGTTGTCAACTTCCTGAAGATGTTGTAGGCTTTTCGCAACACTACTTCTTTATTTCATTGTGACTGTTTATCCTATTAAATGTCTTTTTCTAAACTGTAATGTACTTTCGTATATTTCATTCTTAAAACAAAGGGCAAGAGACAGGTACTGTAGGAAAAGGCAGAAAACTCTTGAAAATTGGTTTATACTTCTTTTGGGATTTCACATAGAGCAAGCCTTCACTAGCCTCACAGTGGAATGGGCGAAGAAACCTGCAGTTTCAAGACAAGTGCTACTGATGCCCACTTACCAAAGCAACTAAAAGGGAGATTTTAGTGAGAAGTACCTGCACACAACATGACAGATGCCATGGTGAAGGTCATGATGGATGGGCAGGGACCTGGAACCCAGTCACAACTCAGTTGGTCGTGTTTTTTTAAAGAGCTACTTTGCCCATTTTCCAAGTCTTGCCTTCAGAATCCTGAGGAACAGTGTGGATAACATGAAAAGGAAAACTTTTACTACCAATAAGTGTGGAATATTTTTTTTTATGGATGTTGTTAGGAAGCCATATTTCAGACTCCTTGATTTCACAGACATACACCAGGGATTGGAAGGTGAATTAAATGTGTGTGATTTTGAAGTGGATATAATCCTAAGATGGATGTCTGAGGGTTTTCTAAAAATCACTCGAGAAAGGGTGAAGCAATTGGTGGACTCTTTTGGAATGTGTTTTAGTCACAGATATTAGAATATCTCCTGAAATGACATTGTATTGTTTATTTTGTTTTATTTATTTATTTTATTTTATAGCTCCTGCCTAAGGAGAATCATCCAGTTGCAAAAAGTAGATGGCATTTTGATTGAACATGATGCTTATTAAAAGGATAAGAACTAAGGGGTGGCTAAGAGCTTGATAGTTGATAAAAAAAAAATATATATATAATACCACTTATTCATTCTGCTGTTTTGCATTCCTTCTTATGTTTGTGTTTGAAAAAGTAGGCCTGGCTGCTGTTCTTAATTTTTGTGCATAGATAAATCTAAGGAAAATCTCTTTGTTTAACTTCAAGCAATAAAATGTTCTTACTTTTTATGCAGAAAGATAAAGATAAAAAGGGTTGTGATTTTTTTCCTAAATTCTAGTTCATTGCAAGATCTGAATAATGGATTATTTGTAGCTGTTTTTGTAGGAATCATAATAGTGGAATAAATTCTAATGAAGGAGTTGTAATGACTCATTTATTTGTGTATCTTCTTATTTTGTATTTAATTTTGGAGGTGTCTTGTTTAAAGCTATTCTTGCATTAGAAAGTCTTATTTTGTAAGAGGAATGTCATTGTGCAAATACTGTTACCTCTAATGGATATAAACTAGCAGCAGTTAGAAACTATATGATGTTATAGTAAAAAAAAAGCTAGAAGAAAAAAGGCTAATATTATGAAAGAAATGCTGTGACTTAAAGAAAATTAGGATATATGTATTTTGAGTGTATAGTGTAAAGAAATCCTTTTCCTTTTGATACTTTCATATTTGTGTAGTTAATGACATATATTTTGAAGATTTATATAAGTCTATCAGTATAGAAATTAGTTTACATTATTATATAAGATTTGCTTGTTGGTTAGTTGTATTAATTTTATTCCAAAAAATATTGTTTTCTTCTATGTTATGGTATGTTCTAATATATGTTTTTAATGTTATAAACAACTTCAGAAAACAGAAATCTTTATTACTGGGTTCTGAAGACCTGATTCTTGCCATCATAAGTTGACTCTAGTGTTAGAATGTAGTACATAAGTAAGCAAGATAGACACAAGGAATAATATAGAGGTAAAATTTAGGAATTATAAAAAGACAGAAGGTACTTAACTACTGGGAGTTAAATGTGGAAAAAAAAAATCAGGCAGTGCCATAAGCATATTTTGAAAAGTTTAGGGATCATTTCATTTGCATAATGTAGTGTCAGCATATGTGTTGTCTATTATTCTGTTTGACAAGTCTTGATTCAGTACTTTTGATTTAATTATTTTCTTTATGGTATCTTAACATTCAAATTTCTGTAAAATTTCTTGTCAGCACTTTGCCTTTCTGTTTATTCTTATTTCAATTACTCTTCAGAAACTTAGACTGATTTGCTTTGACTATCCAGTGTTTTATTTTAAGTCGGTTACTAAGTGTACTTTTTTCGTCATATGAGTTACGTGATTTGCAGTTGTTTTAACTTTTCTTTTGTTTATTTGAAAAAAAGGAAAGTTATAACTTTCAATGCAGAAGAATAGATTGATCCTGATTTTGATGCTGGATCGTATAATGTGTGATAATGTATTTGTGGAGTCCTCAAAAGTTTTGGTAGTTATTGTAGTAAGAAAAATATGAACACTGTTATTTACTTATTTTATTTTATTATTATTTTTTTTTTATTAATCCTGTGAATCCAGGTGCTACACTGCCAGCATGTGGCCCAAAATACAGGCATTAGGCTTACTTGAGCGGTCTCTCTGATGGGTGTAGGCTTGGTGCACGTGAACGCTCATGTGCTTTGACAAGACTCCATGCCCCCCAGTTGCAGTGATATTTTCTCCTTTTCTGCAGAACCATTTTTAGCTTTTTTTCCATTTTCTAATGTCTGTTTGTCATTTCAATTGCTTTATCGAGATGGTTATAAACTGTTTTCCTTGTGCAGACGTCCTATCATCTCTCTAGGTAGTCCGTAACTCAGTGCAACAAAAACGATGAGTAACATTTTGTTATTTGTGTCATTTTAATTTAATTTAATTAATTAATTAATTAATTTATTTATTTGTTGTTATTATTATTATTATTATTATTATTATAATTGTTATTATTATTATTATTATTATTATTATTATTATTATTATTATTATTAGTTTTTTTTTTTTTTTTCTTTATTCTATTCTATTTTCTGTGATACAACCTGTGCCTCCAGTCATGGTAGGCAGGAATGGGATCCTGTGCATAGAAACAGTATCTACCCTGGAGCCAGTGCTCTTTCAGTCATGGCTCATGGTTGGTACATTCCACACTCATTTCTTGATGGAAATAATGCAAAAGCCCCTTCCTAAAGGCATATTGAGTCTTATCACCTTCCAAGAGCTTTGTAAACTTGAGGTGAGTCATTCTCATCAGCCCAGGCTTTAGCCAAAATGCTCATGACGGCAAGTTCCCTTCACCCCAGCCCTCAGCCAGATTTTTCCATGATGGCATGTTGATATTACCCGTCCTCAAGCCAATTTCATGATGTGATTGTTTTGTCACCTGAATTGAAGGGGTTGATTAATTAATTTTTGTTAAATTCCCATGAGATGAAGTTTAGTTATGCTATTAGAAAATGGAAATTAATTAGATTTTTTACACCCCTTACGGATGGGTCATAACAAACCACATGGTCTGTGGAGTACGGCTATATGCGCGGCGATGTGCTAGAGGGCATGGAGCAGGAAGTTCTGCTACATGTAGCGTACCTCCGGGCCCAGCAGTTGGACGTTGCCAGAGTTTATGAAGCCAAGAGATTTCTGATACCTGTCACTGAGGGGTTAACATTATTTTTTGCAGAAGTATATTCATAATTTCCCTATTACCTGGCCTAGATTGATATTTTAAAGAGCAAGAGCTGTGCAAATTGGAGGATTTGTTAGCTTTCGAAATGAATATTATAAATATTTAGACTTGTATTAAGGAATAATATGTTGTCTTTGCATTGAGGGATTATGTGGTATGCTGACCCTTGATATATTTTGTGAGGAGAAAACTATCATTATTGCTTGATGAGTGATGAGAGAGAGAGAGAGAGAGAGAGAGAGAGAGAGAGAGAGAGAGAGAGAGAGAGAGAGAGAGAGAGAGAGAGAGAGAGAGAGA
This sequence comes from Penaeus chinensis, assembly GCF_019202785.1. NCBI lineage: Eukaryota > Metazoa > Arthropoda > Malacostraca > Decapoda > Penaeidae > Penaeus > Penaeus chinensis. Next base: position 3,509,811 of record NC_061836.1, read on the forward strand.
GAGAGAGAGAGAGAGAGAGAGACGTTGACAGAGAGGGAAATTGTGGTTGGACATGCAATGGATCTGTAAGCATTTGTACGTGTGTTTGATAGGACTTATGCCTAGCTGGGGCATGCATATCTTGCTTTGTTCTTTTCTTTTTTTGCTACTTGTGTATGAAAATATGATTGCAAAAGCACCAGAAACTGGGCTTGTTTTATGGACAATCATTCTTTCAAGTGTACCACCTGCCGAGGCCTCTACTTTCAAGCTGAGTTGAATTTAGTCTGTGCTTTATGTGTCTGTCCCTGCCTAAGCCAATTTTTTGTGATCATGGTTGAGTACTAGCTAAAAGGGGGAAAAAAAAAAGCATCATTTTGCAAATTTGCTGTAGAGACTGAAACTCATCCATTTGCCTCAATTTGAATGAAGTGTATGATGAAACAATGAGGCGACCTCATTGTGAGGCTAAAGACTTTAAAAGACTTAACGGCCGATGGTGACTCTCCCGTCCTCCCTCAGGCTGCTGTGGCTGCTCTGGGCCTCCTTCACTCCGCGGGTGACACGCAGCCAGCGCTCCGCCTCCTCCACCAACAGCATGGCAGTGCCGCCGGCCCACCTTTTACGTCACAACAGAATGCAATGGTAGGGGAAGGAGGAATGTTGTCAGAGGAGTTCTTTGGAAAGAAGGACAAGCTGCAGCGAGAGTATGTATGCCAATACTGCGGCCGAGAGTTCAGTCACAGGACAAATTTGCAGGCCCACTTGCGAATACATACCGGTGAGAAGCCATTCCATTGCCTTTACTGCCCCTACCGCACTGCGCTGAAAGGGAACCTCAAAATGCATACCATCTCGCGACACAAAGCCGACTGGAAAACCATCAAGCACTTAGTTCGGCCCATGAGCGAAGAAAACTCAAGTTGAACTCTGCCTGTGGGTGAGCATTGCTTGCAGTAAAGCTTGGTCACAGTTATGTTATGCCAGATTCTAGTTTAATGTATATAAAAATATTACTGGGAAAATAGATGAATAAGAAAAGAAATAAAAAAGGAACAAAAAAAAAGGTTGAAATGTGTGCTTTGTGTTCTGTGTTACAAGAAAGATTAAAATTCCTGTGAAGTTATACATTCTGAAATGTTGGACATTACTCAGAAAGTGATTAAGTGACATATAATACATATATAGAATTGGAATAGAAGAAAAAAGAATTATGAGCATCAATGAATTTTATGTAGCTAATGATTACTACATGATCTCATGATACTTCTTCAACAACTAAGAAATTCTAAGAGTGCTTGGGATCGTAAGAAGTAGTACAGTATAGAAAAGGTGTACACTAGAAAAGTAGCATTACACTTATAATCATACCTTTTTTGCATTGTGATCTGATGAGTAGATCTGTAAATGGTAAACAGATTTTGACAAATGTTAAGATACTTTTGATGAAATGTAGAGAGGAAGAAAATGTATTGTTATTATTATTGTTTTTATTATTATTATTATTATTATTATTATTATTATTATTATTATTATTATTACTATTATTATTGTTATTTTCATTTGTGAGAGAATGCAAAGTAAAACTGTAAATAGAAGGATGTTAAATCTTGAGTAATGAATTTGTCTCAAGGAGTGTGATTTTTATGTAGGGTGTTTGTAATATCTTTATAACTGATGCTTGAATATTAAAATAAACTGAGCAGGCATGATTCACTATATGCACTAGTATCGTATTGAAGAAGTAGGGTGAAGGCAGGTAGGCTTCAGTATCATAAAAATGGGCATTTGTATATCCATATAAATTTTAAGGTAGCTGTCTCAATACCTTAGGAGTTTGTAAGATAAAAGAGATAACACAGTTAGTTAGTTTTTTTTGTGCATTGAATATTGGTTTTAAAGAGAGTGAATGTAGGAGAGAAACTTTGTTACTTAATATTATCATTGATATGTATTTATTTTTTATTCAATTATATTTTATTTACTTATTTTCTCTTCTAGTTTAATCTATTGACACCAGGAGGGTATGTATACTGTCCACTGTGACTTTGTTTTAGCAATGTTGTTTATGCACAAATGTCTCACAAACTGTCTAATCACCAACAGGAAATTACTAAGCCTACCTTATTTTAATTGTTTACCTCATTCCTTGAATTTTTTTTTGGAGAGAAAGGTTTTTGTTCTTATTACTATTATTATTGTTAATAACATATTTAATGATAATAACAATGATGATGATGATAATAATAATTATAATAAATTATAATATTAGTAATAGTAATAGAAATAAGAAAAACATGAGTGAACAGGAATGAGATTAATAGGTAAGATGAGGTAGAGCAAGTAATTGAATCTTGGGTGCTTTTAAACCATTTGTGTGTTTACAAAATTGATAAAAACAGAGCCACATTAGACAGTGTATGTACCCAGTGCCAATGGGTTTATGTAGGATAAAGATGAACAAGACTAAAAGATGTCTAGGTATGAATTGGTGCATGAAGATGTAGTTTAGCTGTAAATATTATATATATACAAATATATACTGTGGACACGAAGAAAATAAAAGGTGCTGGAACTAGACAGTTATTGATTATGCATAAGAAGTGGCATCTTATTTCTCCTAGCTTTTTATACTTTCAGTTTTGTGGGGGTTATTGTGAATCCTGTTATTGCTTTTATTTAAGTTTAAATATGATTCACCCTGCAAAGTGATTTGTAGATTTATTAAGAGTAATGCAGTCAGATAAGCAGTTGACTTGTCTTTGTTGTTTAGCATTTTATGTTGTATATTGACAGTTTTGTGTCAGTGGCAGTTATTAATACTTTGTGATTTCTTCGTCTGATGGCCACAAGAAGGCAGATTTGCTTTTTTTTATTTTATGGCCTTCTACTTTTTTCCCTAACTCATTTTTTTTCTTCTCTTTTCTTTCTTGTCTCATCTGTAGTCAATTGTTTCCTGGTGTGTTAGAATGCTAAAGCTAGATTGCATATTGAGGTATGTATTTCAAAATCTCTTTGCTGCATCATTATTATTATTTTCATTATCATGCTGGATGTCACTTTCTTATCAGTATGGTTAAGATTTCCTCTTTAATTTTTTTTTTTTTCTTGGTCCTTTACTTTCAACTTTTTATTTGACTTGTATGATAGTTTGTCTTCACGTCTTTTGAATGCTTTCCTTAGTTAATTTGCCAATATTTAAGAATTTCTTTTATTTGGCAGCCTTATTTACCATTGCCCAAAATACTTCAATCTGAAATGAAGAATGCTTTTGTACCCTCCATATTTGGTATGGAAACGAGTAGAAGGCCATTAACGGTAAAATGAAAATAATTTGTCCTCACCTTGTGCTTCTTCTTGGGTGAGTCCTTGTTAAGAATGCGAATGATTTCTGCAAGTGGCATAAGAGCACACATTACATTTTGAGTTAATTTGCATTGAAATTGAATATTTATTCTTTTCTTTTTTCTTTTTCCAAGTCAGCAAAGGAAGAGAAAAGAAAGTATAATTCTGGTCACAAATGTTTTTTTTTTTATTTTGTATTGGTATTTATTATAGGCAAGACTGTTATTGTGATATCATTGAAATTGGTTATTATTGATTAATAATCACTGAATTTATAGTAATCCTTAAAGGAGTTATTTACATTTTTTATACACGTACTAGACCATTTGTCTGGCTTCCAGAAAACTATATATATATATATATATGAAAAACTAATTTTAAATCTGGTGGACTTTGTAGTAATTTATTGCAAAGCTGCTTTGATTTTTGTATGCAACACACATCAACTTCACATTATAGCCACCATGTACACTTTATATATACACATTTTACCATGTCTGTAACAATAGCAGAAGGCAACTTGCCCCTGGAAAGACAGAAAGGAATGGTTTTGCTCCATACTTTTCTTTGTTTGCTTTTCATCAGAGATTTTATGTTCTACATATTATGTATTTCAAGTGTGGATTGAGAAAGACCAAACAAACCTTGCTTCAGACGTATGTCAAAGTGTATCTGTTAAATACATTTTTTTTCCTTCCTTTACATTGTTTATTTTACATTTTTGAAGATCCAGAAAACACCAACTTCCAGATATTGGGTTTGCCGTCAGTCTCAAGTTTCTTGCATAAGGGGTCTGGTACCCTGTATGTTAAAGCCAATAGTAAAACTTACACTGAATTCTGTAAAGTTTGTGAGTAAAATAACCTGCCGCTGCTAATATTAACCCACTCACTCCAGGGTAATGTCCTGTCGCGTCTTGACTAGACTGACCCTCGTTTCATGTCATGAATAGTCGAGGTTGCTCTATGGTATTTGTCCTGAACAGTTCTTTGCTTGTTTGGCCCTGGCTGGTAATTGAGGAGAACCAACACCTTAAAGTGTTTTTTAAAGCATTATTTTTTTTGCCTTATTACCTAAACAGTTATTAATGTCACTACCAAGGCCATAGAGTGTAGGGTAAGTTTATATATCCCCTTCTTCTAATATCTCCCTGACTCTGTGCATACTCTGAGATGTGGCTTGGTGGGGCACTGCTGGGCTTTTGGCTTAAGTGGGTTAATGTCATTGATTCTGAAGGTGATATGAGTGAAACTACAGATATCGCTAACATTAGTAGGTCGTAATACTTTATAAGATTATTATTTTTATGATTTTCTTTGGAATTGTTGTTATTGTTGTTATTGTTATTATCATTATTATTATTATCAAAAAATATTATTATTATTATTATTATTATTACCATCATCATCATCATCATCATCATCATCATCATCATCATCATCATCATCATCATCATCATCATCATCAATCATCAATCATCAATCATCAATCATCAATCATCAATCATCAATCATCAATCATCAATCATCAATCATCAATCATCAATCATCAATCATCAATCATCAATCATCAATCATCAATCATCAATCATCAATCATCAGTCATCAGTCATCAGTCATCAGTCATCAGTCATCAGTCACCAATCATCCTCTTTTGTCTGCTAGTATTATTACTATTATTATTTTTTACCTTTGTAATTATGAATATAGCATATAAGTTTTTTAGCATTGCATTTTTTATCCCAATGTTATCATTCCCTTTCCACCATTATTAATATTGGCCACTTTTACATATCGTTGATGGTATATTTGGCCAGGACCTTTGCAATTTCAGTCACCATCTTGTATATGTTTTTTTTTTTTTTTTTTTCTTCCTTCCAACCCATCAAAAACACATGTCAGTCTCATTTTCAACTTCTCTTTGATTTTTTTCTTTTGCAGTATTATTGGAAAAT
>NC_061836.1:3522588-3525088 GCF_019202785.1 Penaeus chinensis
CCTCTCCTCTCCTCTCCTCTCCTCTCCTCTCCTCTCCTCTCCTCTCCTCTCCTCTTCTCTTCTCTCTCTTCTCTTCTCTTCTCTTCTCTTCTCTTCTCTTCTCTTCTCTTCTCTTCTCTTCTCTTCTCTTCTCTTCTCTTCTCTTCTCTTCTCTTCTCTTCTCTTCTCTCCTCTTCTCTTCCTCTTCTCTTCCTCTTCTCTCCTCTTCTCTCCTCTTCTCTCCTCTTCTCTCCTCTTCTCTCCTCTTCTCTCCTCTTCTCTCCTCTTCTCTCCTCTTCTCTCCTCTTCTCTCCTCTTCTCTCCTCTTCTCTCCTCTCCTCTCCTCTCCTCTCCTCTCCTCTCCTCTCCTCTCTTCTTTCTTTCCTTCCTCCCACCCTCCCTCAAATAGGGCTACTTGTGCTAAATCCATCTTTTCTTTTTCTGGAAAATAAAAAATTATGAGTCTATAACAGATTTTTTAATGTAAGTTTTGCTTCATAAAGTTGAATATTGAAGGAAATAAAATAAACAAAATGATAGGTTCCACCTGATATTGAATTAGATCTTAAATTTATAATTGTGCATGACATTTTGGTCACATCAATAGCTTAAACTTTTCTTAGCTCATAATTATCAGCCGATGTTAGACTCCATTAGATTTTGATTATTGCATGATATTCGCTCTGTCATGAATTTAGTAAGTAACAAGGTGTTTTTTCCACTGTCTTGAACACCTTTTGTGGTACAAACTTGCACGTGAAAGCTCTCGTTTTGATTAGTTACCTCTTCGGAGATACTTTAATTTTTTTTTTTTTTATTGGTGTACATGTTCATTTTGTGGGGATATTTTATGTTACTGTACTTTTACTACAGTTGTGGATATAAACAATGAATTTTACATTATTGTTTTTTGTTTTGTTTTTGTTTTTTTATGTTTTTTCACACTGTACGGTTGATCTACCACTCTTTAAGAAACAAGTGGTTTGTTTGTACATTCGGTGAATTCAAAATACCAAAGTACCCATATTCATAGGTGCTGCCATAGATTTTTTTTTTTTTCTTATGAAGACTGTAATTTAAGTATTTAAAAGAATATAATAGCACTACTGGATTGATTACTTCCTTTCTTTTCACTCGCAGGGTCTCGGATATTCACAGGTCAGTGGGGGATGTACATAGAGATGAATAAATATGAACCATACAGAGACAGACATATACATAATGACACAGGCACAGAGAGAGAGAGAGAGAGAGAGAGAGAGAGAGAGAGAGAGAGAGAGAGAGAGAGAGAGAGAGAGAGAGAGAGAGAGAGAGAGAGAGAGAGAGAGAGAGAGAGAGAGAGAGAGAGAGAGAGAGAGAGAGAGAGAGAGAGAGAGAGAGAGAGAGAGAGAGAGAGAGAGAGAGAAAGAAAGAGAAAGAGAAAGAGAAAGAGAAAGAGAAAGAGAGACACACATATACACACACACACACACACACACACACACACACACACACACACACACACACACACACACACACACACACACACACACACACACACACATAAACACACACACACACACATAAACACACACACACACACACACATAAACACACACACACACACATAAACACACACACACACACACACACACACACACACACACACACACACACACATAAACACACACACACACACATAAACACACACACACACACATAAACACACACACACACACGCAGTATACACAAATGCATACACCCAGGAACACAATCTTTCATTTGTTAATTCAATCATTCTCTTCTCATTCACTGTCATGCTCACTAACATTGACAATCACACACTTATATTCACATTCACTCTCATACTCACACAATCACACTCACTCTCACTCTCACACAATCCCACTCACTCTCACTCTCACACAATCACACTCACTCTCACTCTCACTCTCACTCTCACTCTCACTCTCACTCTCACTCTCACTCTCACTCTCACCTTCACACACACAAGCTCATACTCACCCATACAGACATTCACACTCTTATTTATATTCACACATGCAAGCACATGGACAAGAGACACACACTATACAACTGATTATTATGTGGAAAACTAACCCACAAATATTTGTTATGTTTTATCTCAGCTCAAATGTACATATTCAGGAGGTAAAATAACAAAAAGTTAAGCATTGTTCTAGCAGGTGACTTGTGTGTGTCAATTGTTGAACACATTTAGTCAAGTGCATGGCATGCAAACATGTATACCATAGTTTAGTATACCTACAGTATATAAAATTCAAAAATAGGCTTTTTCAGTCTTTGAGAATTCTTTGGTTGATAGGCATTAAATTGAGATTTTAAAGTATGAATCCTTGTTAGAAATAAAAACAAAAATGAAAACAGAGCATTTACCTAACTCAGTGAAGTTGACCAAGTAAATATTCTTTAATTTAGAATAAGGTTAGGAAATGGAAGATAATTAATTTCAACAGGGGCTATTTGGCAGACCTGTTACATCTGTGATGCGTAAACTTTA
>NC_061836.1:3537588-3550088 GCF_019202785.1 Penaeus chinensis
CTCGCTCGCCCACGCTGAGCTTCATTGTCACGGTGACGAAACACACGAGCGGCGGCCCAAGTGTGTGTGTTGCGGGGAAGCTGTTGCTAATGCCACGGCGCTAATAAAGAATGGAAGCACATACCAGCCCACTCACAGATATAAACACACACAAATACACAGAGGTGTATGTGTGTATACGTGTGTGTGTGTGTGTGTGTGTGTGTGTGTGTGTGTGTGTGTGTGTGTGTGTGTGTGTGTGTGTGTGTGTGTGTGTGTGTGTGTGTGTATGTTTTGAGTGTGTGTGTGTGTGTGCGTGTGTGTGTGTGTATGCGTGTGTGTGTATGTATTATATGTATATTTACATGTAAATGTATATATATATATATATATATATATATAAATATTATATATATATGTATATATATATATCTGTGTGTGTGTGTGTGTGTGTGTGTGTGTGTGTGTGTGTGTGTGTGTGTGTGTGTGTATGTATGTGTATATATATGTATATATATATATATACATATACATATACACACATATATACATACACATACATGTATATGTATATATATATATATGTGTGTGTGTGCACACACATATATGTATGTTTATGTATCTATGTATATCGTACATTATGCATATGCTAGGTTGCATGTAGGAAATCAAATTGTTTATTGTACAAGAATTTTCAGCCTAATAACTGACAAATGTGGCATGTTAGTTTAATGTTGCGGTATATATCCGTAGAGTTTAAACAATGTTATTAGATGTGTGTGTTTATGTCTGTTCGTGCGCGAATGTATGCTTGGTTGTCTTTGTTTTCTTAATTCTTCTATCCATGTATGCAGCCACCCATCTATCCGAACTTCTATCCTTCGTTCCATTTATCTGCTCAACTATCTATCTCTATGGTTGTCTATCTATCCGTTCATCCATCCGGCCAACCATTAGTACATATTTACACTATATATGTTATATACAAACATACATTTCTCTCTCTCTCTCTCTCACACACACACACACACACACACGCGCATGCGCGCGCGCGCGCACACACACATGTAGAAAAATCCTTCAACACACAAAAGTCTACGGATATACCTCATATCATTTAACTTACACGTCACACTATCAGCTGCCATGACTCTACCTAAACATCGTAAATAAAACAGTACAAACAAAGAACTACAAAAACAATAAAAACTGCGCCCAAATTTTTCTTTCCTTAATTGGGGCTCATTACCTTTCACATAATCATTACGAAGAATTAGTCTGCAAGGTGCAATCAGCGATCTTAGCAATCAACTTAGATCACAAAATAAGCACAGAGAACAAAATCGTGCGTATTTCTGCCACCTCGATCTTTCTCTGATAAAATATAATAGAATATACTTCTGTGTTGTTTTGGTAGATCTCGTAGCAGCAGTAACGAGGTCGTTAATCAATACTATTCGTATAATAATCCATCAGATTACGTGTGTAATTGTAGTAGATGGAATAACTAATGGTAACGTCATTGACCTTGTCAGAAGCCTTATACTTCATCTGGCGTTTTGGGATTAGAAATGTAGAGAAGGAACAGGTAAAGAATAACTACGGAAATACTAAAAAAAAAGGAAAAAGAAATAGGCCGAAGGTACGAGAAGAGAATAACTACAGAGAAAGAATTTGGTAAAAAAACAAAAAAAACACACAAAAAAAAAAACACGGAAATACTAAAAAAAAGGAAAAAGAAATAGGCAGAAGATACAAAAAGAGAATACATATAGCGAAGGAATAGGTAAAGAATACCTACGGAAATACAAAAAAAAAAGGAAAAATAAATAGGCAGAAAATATAAGAATAGAATAACTATAGAGAAGAAATAGAAAACCCCCCGGAAATACTGAAAAAAAAGAAAAAGAAATAGGCATAACTATCAAGGATAAAAAGAGATTTTTATTATCATTATCATTATCCTTTATTATTATCATTATCCTTATTCTTATTCTTATCATATTTATTATCATTATTTTTATTATTATTATCATCATCATCAGCATTATTATTATTATTATTATTATTATTATTACCTTTATTGTTATTATTATTATTATTATTATTATTATTATTATTATTACCTTTATCATTATTATTATTATTATTATTATTATTATTATTATTATTATTATTATCATCATCATTATTATTATTATTATTATTATTATTATTATTATTATTATTATTATTATTATCATCATCATTATTATTATTACCGTTATCATTGTTATTTCTTTTATTATTGTTATTACTATTACTATCATTATTATTATTATTGTCATCATTATTATTGCTAATATTATTATGTTCTTATTATCATTATTACTCATTATTATTATTACTATTATTATCATCATTATTATTATTATTGTTATTACTATTATTACTTTTGTTGTTATTTTTACTATTATTATATATATTCATATTATATTATTATTAATTATTGTCATTATTATTACTATTATTATTATTATTATTATTATTATTATTATTGTTATTATTGCTATAATTATTGTTGTTGTTATTATTATTATTATTATTATTATTATTATTATTATTATTATTATTATTATAATTATTATTATTATTATTATTATTATTATTATTATTATTATTATTATTATTATTATTATTATTACTATTGTTACTTTTTAAAAATCATCATTATCATCATTACTATGAACATTATTGCAATTATTATCATGACCGTTATCATCATCGTCATCATTATCTTTCCAATGATTGTTATTTTTTATTTTAATATATTATTGACTGTTTAGTGATACACATGCATAGTAAAGGCAATAATAATGACGCATAGGAATTAATAATATCAATGATTATGTTAATGATGGTAATGAAAACAAAAACAGCCTTAACATATCGACGGAACATAGACAATTATAATCACAGTGATATTGATAATGAAAATAATGATGAAAACCATAATGCGATTTCGATAATGATGCTGGTAATAAAATTTAAAAAAATCATAGCGATCATAATAATTCGAAAGAGAGTGAGAGTGATGATAATGAAAACGATGGTGACGATAAGGACACCGCTTGTCCTGATAATAAAGAATAATGATAAGAAATAGTAAAAGTGATGATAATACCAATAACAACAACATTGTCAACAGCAACGATAATAAACAGTAGAATAATGATGATACAATCAACGATACTGATATCACTAATCATCACCACACTGTTAATGATAATATCAAGTAATTATCTCCACGGAGTAATAACAACACTGGCAGTAATGATAATGACAACAACATTCTTAAAAAAAGCAGATGACTGACATGCAAACTCGTGTACGGTCGCTCAGAGACAAGGGAAACAAAGAGAAGTCAATATATGTGAATGATGATCTTCTCAAGCAAAAATAAACAGAGAGATATATGTACACAGGCAGAGAACGACAGACAGGCAAACTTACAAACGCGCGCACGTACACAGGCAGAAAAGTACGCAGACACAGACTAACGTTTGCACACCGGTACACATAGACAGGATTTCGTACAAGGTCGGTTGCAAAGTGGTCTTTGACAAAGCAAAATAAATCTTAACGGGTCTTTAATGTCAAATACAGTTAAATATAACAAAGAAACTAGATATATAATAAAAAAAATAAAAGGTAAAGAAAATCTCGAACGGTCTCCCTTCCGACACGCTCAAGCGATTTTCGGCCTTATTCCCCTGGCAATTGGATTTTTTTTTCTCTCACATGGGTAATCTGTAACACTGTTCATGTTTTTGTATGTATACTATAGCATACATTATATGTACACACAAAATCACACACGCACACAGACACACACACACACACACACACACACACACATTCCCACACACACACACACACACACACACATTCCCACGCACACACACACACACACACACACACACACACACACATTCCCACACACACACACACACACACACACACACACTCCCACACACGCAAACACACAAAACTATCTATCAGCCTGTATACCAATAGCGTAAATGTATCTGTACCTACATACAGACACATTCTCATATACATAATCGATAACTACTTGAAAACCACAGAGAACACAGGGGCACAGAAGGCACAGCATATCCTTATATATCTTTTCTATATCCTATATCTTTATATCTTTATCTTTATTTATCTATATCTTATATTTTATCTCTATCTATCTATAGTGTTATCTTTATTTATCTATATCTTATATCTTTATCTTGATTTACCTATATCATATATCTATATCTTATATCCTTATCTTTATTTACCTATATCATACATCTATATCTTATATATTTAGCTTTATTTACCTATATCATATATCTATATCTTATATCTTTTGTTTATAACTTATATCTCCTTCGGTTCCCCCCTTGGCTTGCGTGCAAAGGATCTGTTAGTGTTCCGACGCCTTTATTTAAGCTCCGTGGCATGTAGAGCAATTATGAATGATGACCGCTATTACGTGGTAGAGCTTTTACACCTTGAGTAAGAGGGAGATGGAAATGAGAGAAAGAGAGAGAGAGAGAGAGAGAGAGAGAGAGAGAGAGAGAGAGAGAGAGAGAGAGAGAGAGAGAGAGAGAGAGAGAGAGAGAGAGAGAGAGAGAGAGATAGATTGAGAGGGAGATGGATAGATGGAGATATATAGATAGAAATAGATAGGGAGATAGCTAGATTGATATATAGATAGATATATAGACAGACGCAGAGAGAGAGCGAGAGAGAGAGAGAGAGAGAGAGAGAGAGAGAGAGAGAGAGAGAGAGAGAGAGAGAGAGAGAGAGAGAGAGAGAGAGAGAGAGAGAGAGAGAGAGATTGAGAGGGAGATAGATAGATGGAGATATATAGATAAAAATAGATAGGTAGATAGCTAGATTGATATATAGATAGATATATAGACAGACGCAGAAAGAGAGCGAGAGAGAGAGAGAGAGAGAGAGAGAGAGAGAGAGAGAGAGAGAGAGAGAGAGAGAGAGAGAGAGAGAGAGAGAGAGAGAGAGAGAGAGAGAGAGAGAGAGCAGTTGAGAGGGAGATAGATAGATATAGATAGATAGATAGATAGGTTGGTAGATAGATAGATAAATAGAAAGAGAAAGAGAGAAAGGTGGAGAGAATGAGAATGAAGCAAAGGAAAGGGATAGTAAGAGGATAATTGAAAATGGATGAATCTACAGCACACGCACACATATCTATATCCATATGTATATCTAATCTAATTCTATGTCTATACTTTTTATCTATATCTGTATACATCTATCTGTGTATTTACCTATGTGTGTGTGTCTTTATGTGTGTATACCTTGTACACGTGAAAGACAGCGATCTTTTATATTTACTATCCCTGCACTGCAAAACACTACCTGCATCAAAATCTTTTTAATATATTAAAAGCTGCAGTATATATATATATTTTTTTTTAATGTAAATACTTAATACACACCAAGGGCATATTTTCCGTTCTTTGTAAAACCCATCAACGGACTTCTTTCCAAAATATGGATAAACTTGCTTCACAAAATAAAACTTTTCAAAACCCAGAAATCACGCGACCTCTGGTGCTGGGAAATATCACTATGCCTTGTTCTTATCGGCTGGAAATGTCAAGGTTTTCGTTCAAGGCATGTGGACTGGCAATCTCCGTCTGTTCTCTGCAATCTCTGTCATATATTGCTGTTTGTCACGCATAATGCTCTTCTCTTCTTGAGAGTGTGTTGTTAATGTTGTTATTGTTGTTGTTTTCGCTCTTTAAAGTTCTTATAGTTTGTCTAATAATTTCCCATGTTTTTTCTGCTTCTTTTTTTTTCCTTTAAACCTTTTAAAATACCTCTTCTTCCTCTTCTCTCCCTTTCCCCCCCTTTTTTCTTTTCTTCTTCTTCTTCCTTTTCTTCTCCTTCTTCTTCTCCCTTCTCCTTCTTCTTCTCCTTCCCCTTCCTTTTCCCTCTCCTTCCCCCATCTCCTTCTTTTCCCCCTTTCTTCCTTTCCCCCTCCCTTTTTTTTCTTTTTTTCTTTTCCCCCCCTTCTCTTCTTCTCCTTTCCCCCCCTCCCTTCCTTTCCTTTTTCCCCTTTCCCCCTTTCCCCCTTCTTTTTTTCCTCCCTTTTCCCCTCCCCTCCCCCTCTTCCCCCTTCCTCCTCCTCCTCCTTTTTTTCCTTCTTCTTTCTTTTCCCCCCTTCCCCCCTTTTTTCTTTTTTCCCTTCCTTCCCCCTTTCCTTTCCTTTTTCTTCCCCCTTTTTTCTCCTTCTCCTTCTTCTTCCCCCCCTTCCCCCTTTTTCCCTTTCCTTCCCCCTTTTTCCTTTTCCCCCCTCCTTTTTCCCCTTTTTCCCCCCCCCTTCCCTTCCTTTCCCTTTTCCCTTTTTCCCTCCTTCCCCTCCCCCCTTCCCCCACTCCCCCTCCTCCCCTCCTCCTCCTCCCCCTCCCCCTCCCCCTCCCCTCCTCCCCCTTCCCCTCCTCCCCCTTTCCCCCTCCTCCTCCTCCTCCTCCTCCCCTCCTCCTTCCTCCTTTCCCCCCTTCTTTTTTTCTTTTTCTTCCCCTTCTTTCCCTTTCCCTTTTTCCCCCTTCTCCTTTTCTTCTCCTTTTCTTCTTTCTTCTTCTTTCCCTTTTTCTTTTCCTTTTTTCTTCTCCTTTTTTCTTTTTCCCCCTTTTTTCTTCTCCCCTCCCTTTTTCTCCTTTCCTTTTTCCTTTTCCTTCCCTTTTTCCCCCTTTTTCCCCTTTTCCTTCCTTTTTCCCTTTTTCTTCCCCCTTTTCCTTTTTCCCCTCCTTCCTTTTCCCTTTCCCCTTCTCCTCTTCCCCTTTTCTTTTCCTTTTTTTTCCCTTCTTCCCTTCCTTTCCCTTTTTTTTCCTTTTTTTTTTTCCTTTTCCTTTTTCTTCTCCCTTTTCTTTTTTCTCTTTTCCTTCTCTTTTTTTTCTTTCTTCTTTTCCCTTCCCTTTTTTTTTTCTTCTTCCCTTTTTTCTTCTTTTTTTTCTCCTTTCTTCTTCTCCGTCCCCCTCTCAGTCCCTCGTTTCTTCCTGGCTCTCCCTCTTCCCTCTCTCTCCCTTATCCCTTCACCTCCCTCTCCCTCCCCTTCTCCTCCCTCCACACCTCTCCTCGCCTCTCTCCCTCTCCCTCTCCCCCTCCCTCTCTCTTCCCTTCTCCTCCCTCTCCACCTCTCCTCACCTCTCTCCCTCTCCCTCTCCACCTCCCCCCCGCCCTCTCCACCTCTCCTCACCTCTCTCCCCCTCCCTCTCCACCTCTCCCCCCCTCTCTCCCCCTCCCTCTCCACCTCTCCTCCCCTCTCTCCCCCTCCCTCTTCCCTCTCTCTCCCTTACCACCTTCCACCTCCTCCTCCTCCCGTATCCCTCCCAACCTCTCCCCCTTCCCCCCTACCCGTATCCCCCACCCCCAACCTTCTCCCCCTACCCGTATCCCCCACCCCCCACCTTCTCCCCCCCTCTCCCCACCAATGTCACGTGCATGGAACGAGTCGCTGGTAAATCCTGGTGCTTGAGCCGGTAGCTAAGGAGACCTTGGGTCATGTTTAACTGCATTTTCCGGTGGCGATTGTTGCTATATTTTCGGTCGAGGTATATTGATTTATTTATTAATTTATCTTTCTTTTGTCTATTACTATTATTTTTGCTGTTGTTATTGTTGTTATTATTTTTACTATTATTATTATTATTATTATTATTATTATTATTATTATTAGTATTATTATTATCATTAGTATTAGTAGTAGTAGTACTACTACTACTCCTACTACTATTATTATTATTATTGTTATCATTGTTATCATTGTTATAATTATTATTATTATTATCATTATTATTATTATCATTATTATTAGTATTATTATGTGATTGTTATCTCGGTTTAGGTGGTGAATTCCGGTTTATTTCCTAGAGAGCAAGTTGCACCCAGCAACCTTAGGTCTCTAGGACGTGCCTAACAATCCTTGCAGTCCGCAGCAGAGCTGCTTTCTGCTAAAGCTCCGTGCTACTTTGCAATTCCAGTTTGTTCAGCCAGTCATTCAACTTTTTAGATGTTACTCCTAGGGCTCCGACTACGACCGGGACAACTACAACCGGAGCCATATTCCAGATCTTTTTCACCTCACGCCTCAATTCACTGTAGTTATCAATCTTTTCCTGCTCTTTCAACTCCACTCTTTTGTCCCCAGGCACAGCAATATCTATTATCTGACATTTCCTTTCATCCTTGTACACAACCACTATGTCAGGCCTTCTATTATTATTATTGTCATTATCATTATTATTATCATTATTATTATTATTATGATTACCATCATTATTATTATTATCATCATCATCCTCATCATAGTAGAATAATGATGATAATGATAATGATAACAATTGTAATGATGATGATGATAATGAGGATGATGACAATGGATGATGATAATGATAAAATAACGGTGATTATGATAATGATCGTGATAGTCTGATGAATGTCATGCATAATCAGCACCTCCTCTACAGTATCATCAAATTGAGATTTTAATAAATTAATATTTGGTAAATAAAAAAAAAAATAAAAAATAATGCACAGATTCCTTTTCCTGATTACCCCCCCACCTCACCGCCAGCCAACTCCACATACTGAGAATTACTGACAGATTCTTATCAGATAATGACTTTCTGGCTTACTCCTTCCCTGTAACCCCTCTTGGTCTCTCTCTCTAAGGCCCTCTTCTCCTCCCTCCCTCCCCGTAGACCCCTCCTCTCTGCCTGTATCTCCTCCTACACTTACTCCCTCAACCCCTCTCCTGTTCTCTCCCCCTTAGCCCTCCACCCCTCCTCTTTCCCTCCCTCTAACCTCCTCTTCCCTCCCTCTTTCTCCCTCCTTCTTCCAGTCCTCCCTCCCTCTAATCCCCTCTTCTCTCCCTCCTTCTCCCCTCCTCCTCCCCCACTCCCCTTTTCCCTCCCTCTTTCTCCCCCACTCCCTCCCTCCTTCACCCCCCACTCCCTCCCTCTAACCCCTCCTCCCGCATCTACCTCCCCCCCTCCCACCTCCCTCCCCTCTATGTCGCATCTTGTAAGGAATGTTTTATTTTTATTATTTTTTTTTTTTAACGATCTTGGACTTCAAGGTTCAAGGTTCCTCCGCCTCATTCGGGATCTGAAACCTTTCTTACGTGTTAAAGTAGAATTTAATGTCAGGGAATATTTTTTCGCTTGATTGTGAAGGCGTATTTCTTTTATAATATTGTGCAAACCTCTATACGCTCATGTATCCATACGTTCTAATATACATACATGCATACGTACGTACATGCATGCATACCTACGTACGTACATGCATACCTGCCTACCTACCTACCTACCTACTTACCTACCTACCTACCTACCTACCTACCTACCTACCTGCATTAATACATACATACCTACATACATGCATACCTACATACATGCATACATACATAGATGCATACATACATAGATACATGCATACATTACATACATACATAAATACGTACATGTCTGCATGTATGTATGCCTTTATGTACAGATGCAAATTCTTAATATTTCTCTCCTGCATGTATCTAACTTTCTCTACATCCCTCCTTTACAACATTTTTTTTCCACGCGAGTAAATCGTAAATTGGCCGGGCGCGCCACAAGCTTGCAATATCGTTGCCTGGTGCAAATGCGTCTCGTAAATAGCGAATACAGATGGTTTTTTGCAGATTTTAACTGAACTGCCTCATCAAGACGGCCATATATCTTTCACTCCCTCCCCCCCTCCTCCTTCTCCTCCCTTCTCCTCCTCACCCTCCTCCTACTCCTCCTCCTCCTCCTCCTCCTCCTCCTCCTCCTCCTCCTCCTCCTCCTCCTCCTCCTCCTCCTCCTCCTCCTCCTCCTCCTCCTCCTCCTCCCCCTCTTCCTCCTCCTCCTCCTCCTCCTCCTCCTCCTCCTCCTCCTCCTCCTCCTCCCCCCCTCATACAGAGGTCATTCTTCACCGTCACTACCCCCACTCCCTCTCCAGCCCCCCCCCCCCATAAAGTGCTACTGCTAACGTATTTATTTTGAAGAAAAAAAAAAAAAAAAATCTGACAGCTTCTCACGCCAATGCAGTGAATTTAGGGAGTAGATATAAACACGCAATTATATATATATATTTAATTCTTAAATTAGATATAATTTTCGTAACCCGGACTGACGGAGAAAAACATTAGATCACCCTCTCGTAATAGGGTTATCGATAAAATATATTTACTCAATAATCAACATCGCTAATTGCAAACACCCTTGACACATCTTTCAATTGTTATTATTTTCCTGATAGTAATGAAGATAACAGGAGAACTCTGAGTGTGAAGTTGTTAATTATTGTGATAAGAATGCCTGATAGAGATATGATATAGCAATAGTTGTAACAGAATGTGATAATATGATAATGATAGTGACAGAGGCTTGAGCGACACGAGGATTTGATGACGGATAAATATAATGATAAAAACTACCATTATATTATAACTGACGGTGTAATGTAATGTTTAATTGTGATATGATGGGAGAAGTTAGACATACTGCAAGCGATAATCATGCACAGTAGGATATAACAATAATAACAGTAATAATAATATATACTAAAAACATGATGCAACAACTATAATAATGATAATCGACATACAACAACAAGATAACACAAGAATACTAACACCGATAATGATATATAACAACAACGATAAAACAAATCTTACGTAACACGGACAAATTTACAGCAGCATTTTTGAGTGACAGCCTTGAGAGAAGAAAGAGGATACGGAGCATAATAGACGTCTTTCAATATGTCTTGTGTCAGCTTGTGTTTTATCGATTTCTGCCTTCCGGCTAATGCACGTCTCGGGGCTTCGTTGATAGACTTGCCAGTGGCTGCTGTCGGTCCTAATTTTCTTTTATCTTTCTGCTTACTTATTATTATTATTATTATTATTATTGTTATTATTATTATTATTATTATTAGCGTTATTATTATTATTATTTTTATTATTATTATCATTATTATTATTATTATTATTATTATTATTATTAGTAGTAGTAGTAGTGGTAGTAGTATTGTGTATATCATCATTATCGTTATCATTATCATTGTTTTTATTGGTATTATTATCGTTATCTTCATGATCATCATCATTATCAACGTTTTCATAACTATAATCATTGTTGATTATGTTATCAGTTTTACATTTATTAAAATATTTATAATTTATCCCTTTTTCAAGTCTACACAAATATTTCGCCTTATTCTAAATTTGTCTAGATAAAAATATCTATTGAAAAGACCGTATTAAGGCTATTTAATGCTATTCACCTTTAGAGATACAAAAGTTTGCCGTATGTGGTATTTGAATATTTCAGGAATCTACAATTTCTCTGCAAATGATATGTTGCAGTTCCGCAATAGTTATAATTTGGGGGGGATTTGAAAGGAAATCATTCAACGTGACTTCTGAACCTCAATGGCATTCTGAATGATGGCATTTTGGTATTTTTCCCACAATGGAGTGTGGTCCTGAGTAGGTCATCAGTAATGATGTTGATAGTATGAACGATAATTTATGTATAAAGGTCAAACTAGATTAATATTCAGGTAATGTCGGCAGTCTCTAAAGCTAGTAATTACAATGAAAGGATAATGATAATGAAATAATAATGACCATGATTATGATGATGATAAGAACCCTAATGATAAGAGAATCTTGATCAAGACATTATTATTCACAATAAAAATAAAACTACGACGATAATATTGTCACGCTGTTAATGATAGCACTATTGATCCATTAATGATAAGAATCCGAATAGCGAAGACAACACCGATAGTACTGATAACACTAACACGACCGCCGACACCAGTAACACAACAACAACAATAACAACTACAATAATAACCCCAATATCTCTATGTATAACCAAGTATGACGTCATCACAAAACCAATAAATTTGCCCAACGAAACGCAAAACAATATATTTACACAATAACTAATTTACACAAGGGAACAACATTGTTTACTATCGATTATGTTATCAAGGTCAACTTTCCTGACCTCGTTTCCTGGGGAGTAGGTAACGGGGAGGTCAAAGATCTTAAATATTACATGTGTTATTTGTAAGGTCACTGATACTCTTTATAGGCCGTCTTGATAGGCCTAAATCACCTAAATCACCTTAAGGAGAAAAAGAAAAAAAAAAGAAATATACGAAGAATAAGAGAAAAAGACATTATGCCATTATGTCATTATGCCATCCTATTTATTTTGTGAATAGGTAATGATAACAATAACAAAATAACGATAGTAGCGGAATGGCTAAAACAACAACCACAGCAACAAAAATGATAATAAAAATAATGACGTTAAAGATAATGATAATGATAATGATAATGATAATAATAAAAACAACCATAATAACACCACCACCACAATAATGATAATAGTGATAATTACAAACATGAACACACA
>NC_061836.1:3557588-3562588 GCF_019202785.1 Penaeus chinensis
CCATCAACCAAATTCCGCTTCTTTTCCCTTAATTCCCTCCGCACAACAAACGCGAGAAGGGACGCAAAGCCAAGAACATTATCCAGATGAACGGGAAGGTGACGAAGCTCCTTAACCCCGACGACGAAGCTGATGTCAAGGCCTTCACGTATGACTTCTCGTACTGGAGTTTCGACGGGAGCAAGGAGATGCCCGACGGGTACTTTGCCAAGGATAGCGCGGGATCCAAGTACTGCGATCAGGTAAGGTTGGAGGGCGAGGTGGTAGGGGAGGGTAGGGTGCTTGAGGGCGAGGTGACGGGGAAAGGGTAGGGTGCTTGAGGGCGAGGTGGCAGGGCAAGGGTAGGGTGCTTGAGGGCGAGGTGACGGGGAAAGGGTAGGGTGCTTGAGGGCGAAGTGGCAGGGCAAGGGTAGGGTTCTTGAGGGCGAGGTGGCAGGGCAAGGGTAGGGTGCTTGAGGGCGAGGTGTTAGGACAAGGGTAGGGTGGTTAAGGACGAGGTGGCAGGGCAAGGGTAGGGTGCTTGAGGGCGAGGTGGCAGGGTAAGGGCAGGGTGCTTGAGGGCGAGGTGTTAGGGCGGTGCTTAAGGGCGGGGACCGGGTTATGGTGTTATTGTTAATTGTATTACTGTCATTACTGATTATACCTATTATCATGGTGAAGAACTGCAGCGATGGGGCTGGGGAAGTGATATTTTATTGTTATTACTGTCATTTTTTTTTTATTATAGTTACTGGTAATACGGTTATCGATGCTAATTATCCTTATTATTACGCAAAGTAGTTCCCGTTTTCTGTCACTAACTGTTATTTCTACATCACAGAAAACGGTGTTCGACGACCTCGGTGGGGGGATACTCAAGAATGCGTGGGACGGCTACAACTCGACGCTCTTTGCCTACGGCCAGACAGGCTCGGGGAAATCTTGGTCTGTCATCGGCTACGGGGCCAACAAAGGTAACTGTAGATGCGTATAATCTGAAATATAATTCAATATAGCACGAAATGGTTATTTATTGTATTAAGTGCATTATATAACACACACACACACATAACAAACAAACAAACACAAGCACACACACACACAAACAACCCCCCACACACTCAACCCCCATACTACCCCATCCCCCACCCCTCACACCTATATAAATATCCCTAAATAACCATTTATTACCCACCCCCCTCCCTGCCCCCCACAGGCGTCGTCCCGATGTTCTGCGAGAAACTATTCCAAGGCATCACCGAGCAGAAAGGAACCAAGGAATTTGAGGTTCGGTTCAGTATGCTGGAGATCTACAATGAGGTTGTGCGAGACCTCCTCAACCCCAGCAAGAAGAAGCAAGGGCTCAAGGTCAGGCAACACCCGAAGAAGGGCTTTTATGGTGAGTATATATATATATATTTTTAGGAGATTTGAAGAGGACGTATGGAGGGAAGGGAATGGGAGGGCAAGGGACGGCGAAAGAAACACAACCAAAGTGTTTAACCCATTGCCCCCGGGGATTTTTTATTTTGTTTTGTGAAATGTCTCTACATAGATGGCTCTGCTAGTGCATAGCCTTACCTGATTTCACCTTTCCTTGAATTGGCGGACAAACACGTATTTTTTACTAATGCTATAAATACCAATGGTGTTATTCTTATTATAAATATTATAACTACTATAATGCTATAAACATTGGTAACAGCAAAATAAGATAACGTAAAATATTTTCGTAAATCAATGAAAAGGGTAAACGAGCGAGACAGGCAGCACTCGTAATTGGCTCATTGGTGACTTAGTACAAGTGTAGCCATCTATGTATAAAAGCAATCAAGCAAGTAAACTCACAGTGGGCATGGCATGGACGTTCGTGACATGCCCTCGACAATGGGTTAAAGAAACTATTTATTAGCCTATAACCCAAGGTAGAAATTTTATACAAAAAAAGTAATTAGACTTCCTATATTCTTCATGCCTTCAACCACCTCTTCTAACCACCTCCCCGCCCCCGCTCTTCCCCCTCCCCTCCCCCACCCCAGCCGAGGGCCTGAAGATGGCGATGGTGTCCAACTACCAGGAGATTGAACAGAAGATGAACGAGGGCACTGTAAACCGCACCATCGCCTCCACCAACATGAACGCCACTTCCTCCCGAGCCCACACCATCGTCGGCATCGAGTTCACTCAGAAATTCAAGAACGGGGCGGGGCAGGAGACAGCCAAGAAGGCGGTGGTGAATCTCGTCGATCTGGCGGGAAGGTGAGGGAGAGAGAGAGAGAGAGAGAGAGAGAGAGAGAGAGAGAGAGAGAGAGAGAGAGAGAGAGAGAGAGAGAGAGAGAGAGAGAGAGAGAGAGAGAGGTTAAAGGTTTAATTTTATTCCATTTGATACAATGGGTATTCTTGATGTGACATAGTGTCTGTTTTATTTTGCTTCTAAGTTTGTGTGCAAGGAATGGCCGGGGTTACCATCCACTGGCGGCGAGGGATTCGGACGCAGGTCAGCAAGATTGCTAGACGAGAACGCTACAGCTGCACCACACAGCACACAAATTAGAGAGAGGGAGATAGATAGATAGATAGATAGATAGATAGATAGATAGATAGATAGATAGAGAGAGAGAGAGAGAGAGAGAGAGATAGATAGATAGAGAGGCCTAGAGATAGAGAGATAGAGAGAGAAAGAGAGAGATGGCGAAAAAGAAAGAGACAGAGATTGAGACTGAAGAAGGTGATGATGTATCTCGTGGTTCTGTCGGGAAGGTGAGAGATGGAGAGGATGAAACAGAGCTTGATGATGAGATAGTGAGATAGATGGATAGATGGTGAGAGATATGGAGACAGAGACTGAAGACAACGGTGGTGAGAGACAATGAGATAATTAGATAATAATTACACTATCATTATTATTATTGTTGTTATTATTATCATGTTAAGCCATATAAAAGACCCACACTATAGATAGAGAGATGGAGGTATAGAGAGATAGTGGAAACAAATATAAACAGATATATTGATTGGTGGACTGATAGACTACTGGATATAAAGATAGATAGATTGATGGAAAACAGACTAAGGGATAGAGGGTTTGGCACATAGAAATAAATATAAAAAATGTAGACAGACAGATGGGCAGATTCAGGTATATGCAGATACAATAAATACTTAAACACTGACACACTTCAGTAAGGTGGCAAAAAGAGGGCTGGAAGGTAGACAGACAGACAGATCGATAGACAGATATAGATAGAGATTGACAGATAGATAGATAGGATAGATAGATTGATACATATATATATATATAGAGAGAGAGATAGATAAATGGATAGATAGACTGAGACATATAAATATAAAAATATATATAGAGATAGATTGATAGTTTGAGATAGATAAATAGAGATAGATAGATAGATAGATAGTTTGAGATAGATAGAGATAGATATATATATAGATAGATAGATAGATAGATAGATAGACAGATATCCACAAAGACAAATAAACGGACAGACAGAGACAGAGAGAGACTTCAATAATCTCTCAACGTCCCTTTTCGTCGTAGATACGTGCACACTCACACTCGCTGACACATTTACGGAAGCTTTGATATTCTCTTCTGTCAAAAAAACAAAGAAAAAAACTCAGAATCTCCCTTTTTCCTTTAGCGAGCGCGTGGACAGTACAGGCGCTACGGGAGAGAGGCTGAAGGAAGGAGCAGGCATCAACTTGTCTCTAACATGTTTGGGCAACTGCATCCACGCCCTAGCGGAAAACGCGTCGGGAAAACCGGTAAGAATGAGACAGATGGGGAAATAGAGAGATGGAAAAGATAGATTGAAAGGGGGGAAAGGAGGAAATGGAAAAGAAGGAAAAAGTAGAATGAAAGAATTATTTTTTTGACGTGTTTGTGTGTTTTTATCAATGGTGTTTGGTGATTTTATTGGAAATGTAATTTGTCATGAGAGAAATCACGCTTCTAATGCTATGATTTCGAAAACTCATCTGCCTTTTTTATTTGCATTATAAATATGTCTCTAACACAGGTTGTATTGTCTTTAGCATATAATATCCAGTGAATATAAAGATAGATTATATTTTTTCCTCATTGAAATGCTGTATATAAGCAGATTGTATCTCTTTCTCGCTCTAATTAAATATCTTCTGGTCACTAAATATAAAGCTGGATTATATTCCTTCGTTTAGCTATGCACAACAAAATTATGATTCCGTCTTGTAATACACAGTTAAAAATCTATATTATCATTCCATTTCCATATAACAGACAAAGCAGATTATTTAAAAAAAGGAAAAGGAAGAAAGAAAGAAATGGAAAGAGAAAGAAAAAGAGAAAGAAAAAGAGAAAGAGAAAGAGAAAGAGAAAGAGAAATAGAAATAAAAATAGAAATAATTCCATCCTCTGCCATTCCATCCCCCATAGAAATTCCCTTCCCCCCTCTCCCCCCCCCCAAAAAAAAAAAAAAAAAAATACTATTACAACTAATGCTTAAAAAATAAACTTATCCACAGACTCGTGTTCCATTCCGAGACTCCAAGCTGACGAAGCTGCTCATGAACGCCCTGGGAGGGAACAGCAAGACGATCATGATAGCTGCTATCTCGCCCGCGGATATCAACTACGAGGAAACGCTGTCGACGCTCAGATACGGTCAGTTGAGGCGGAATGCGTACGACAACGATGATTAAAAAAAAAAAAAATGTGCTGACAATAGTGTAATAATGAAGAGTAAAACATTAATATAAAAATGGAATAAGAAATTAAAACAATGGCAAGGCACTTCTATAAGAAAGAAATAGGGAAGAACAAGAAGAACGAAATATTAATATCAAGAAATTAGAGAGAACGAAACAGTGAAATTATAACAACTACAATAAAAACAGATAACAACATGATAATAACATCACATTAAATTAACAACTACAACAAGTCCTTAACTCAGTATTTTCTGATGAGAATATAAATCTATAATTCTGAAATAGGGGTTACAGAATTCTTTTTTATCTTACAA
>NC_061836.1:3567588-3572588 GCF_019202785.1 Penaeus chinensis
TAGGGAGGAGGGAGGAGGGAGGAAGGAGGTGGGGTAGGGGGGAAGAGGAGGGGTGGGTGGTGGGGGAGGGAGGAAACAGGGTTGGGGAGGAGGGAGGGAGGGGGGCTGAGTTGGATCTCGGCTGTGTTTGTTTGTGTTTATTTGATTGAGTATTGGTTGTGGGTGTTTTTGTTGTGAGAAGTAGTTATTATTTTTGTTATTGTTTTTGTTGTTATTAGGGTATTATTGTTATTATTATTGTTATTAATATTGTTATTAGTGATATTAGTGGTATGTTATTGTTATAATTATTGTTATTAGTATTATAAGTATTATTATTATTATTAGCATTATTATTTCTTATTATCACTATGATTTTGATTACCATTATCACTATTATTATTGTTATCATTATCATTATTATCATTGTTATTATTATTATTATTATTATTATTATTATTATTATTATTATTGTTATAATTATTATTATTATCATTATTATTGTTTTGATATTATTATTATTATTATCATTATTATCATCATTATTGTTATTTTTACCATCATCATCATCATCATCAGTAGTAGTAGTATCATTATCAGTATTATCTTTATCTTTAGTATTATTGTTGTTATTATTATCAATATTTTCATTGTTATTTTTGTTACTATTATTATTATTATTATTATTATTATTATTATTATTATTATTATTATTATTATTGTTATTGTTATTTTGATTTTGTTTCTGTATAAGATGTTTTTGTTGTTATTTAAATTGTGGATGTGTTTGTCCTTACATATTTACATATTACATATATTAGTATATTATATACTTTTAACTATACAGACGGACAAAGAAACGGACATTTAAACAGATACAAATATTAACACATTAAATTACACACACGCGCTTACACACAGTCCATACACATAGCATAAAGATATTGCTGAACAACTCACTTATCTAACACTAATTAACCACTAATTAACCCCAATTAACCAGCAAGTAAACCAAATTTACCAGCAAGTAACCCCAATTAACCCCGATTTACCAACAAGTAAACCAAAATAACCAGCAAGTGACCCCAATTAACCAACAAGGGACCCAATTAACCAGCAAATAACCCCAATTAACCACCAATTAACTCCAATTTACCAGCAAGTAACCCCAGTTAAGCCCGATTTACCAGCAAGTAAACCAAAATAACCAAGTGACCCCAATTAACCCCAATTTACCAGAGAGTAACCACAATCAACAACCAATTAACCCCAATTTACCAACAAGTAAACCAAAATAACAAGCAAGTAACCCAATTAACCCAATTTAACCCTAATTAATCCCAATCAACCCCTTTTCCCACAGCATCCAGGAACAGCACGCAGTAATGACGGTGAACAAGGAGGGCAAAGTGAGCATTAAACCGCAGAACACAGAGTGCCGCGTTGTGGTCAATGGCTCCCCCATCCAAGGCGAAACGACACTGTGCCACAATGACAGGTCAGTTTCGAGTGCCTAAGGGGAATGGAGGAAGGGAGGAGGAAGAGAAGGGTGAGGGGAAAGGGGAGGAAGGGAGGAGGAAGAGAGGGGAGAGGGGAGGGGGGATGAGGAGGGGAGGAGGAAGAGAGGGGGGAGGGGAAAGGGAAATGGGGAGGGGAGGAGGAAGAAAGGGGAAAGGGGAAAGGGGGAGGAGGAAGAGAGGGGGGAGGGGAAAGGGAGATGAGGAAGGGAGGAGGAAGAGAGGGGAGAGGGGAAGGGAGATGAGGAAGGGAGGAGGAAGAGAGGGGATGAGGGGAGGGGGAGGAGGAAGAGAGGGAGAGGGGAAGGGAGATGAGGAAGGGAGGAGGAAGAGAGGGGAGAGGGGAGGGGAGATGAGGAAGGGAGGAGGAAGAGAGGGGAGAGGGGAAAGGGAAATGGGGAGGGGAGGAGGAAGAGAGGGGTGAGGGGACGAGGGGAGGGTTAGGAGGAAGAGAGGGGAGGGGGGAGGGGAGATGAGGAAGGGAGGAGGAAGAGAGGGGAGAGGGGAATAGGGAGATGATATAGTGGGCACGGGGAATGGGAAGGTAAGGGGAAGAAGAAAGAGCCGGTTCTTTTATAGTATAACCATATTTATTTATTTTTTTCCTTTTTTTTAGCTTCGTCCTTGGGAGCACTTAGTTTTGATTGTTCTAAACCAGTCATATAATAAAATCAATATTCCAGTATTCACTTTCTCACAGTGATCCTTTGAGGCATTAGTTCTGGCTGTCTCACAAACCCAGGCATCAAATATCTTCTCATTTCTGGCTCTCCCACAACCTAGGATATTTTTTCTTCTTCAGTTTTGGCAGCCTTAACAACCCAGGCATCTAACATTTCCTTCTTTTTCCAACCCCAGACTAGTCTTTGGAGGCACCCAGTTCTGGCTGTTCCAGAACCCCACTGACAGAGACAAGAACAAGATGAACTACCCTGAAATAACCTTCGAGTATGCCCAGGAAGAGATCGCGTCCAAGAGTGGCATTGATATGGCCAGTAGCAATGCCGGTGAGTGGCGTCCGTGAGGAAGGTTGAGTAAGTCTGTTCTTAGGGTGGTGTGTTGTGTGGATCATTAAGGAAAATGTGTGTTTGTGTGTGTGTCTAGGTGTGAATAGGTGTGTCTCTATTTCGCTCTGTCTCTCTCTTTCTTTTTCTCTCTATTATTTTTTTATCTTTGTGTCTCGGTTTATGTTTCTGTCTCTCTATTTTTCTCTCTCATTCTCTGTCTCTGTCTGTTAGCCTCTCTCTCTCTCTCTCTCTCTCTCTCTCTCTCTCTCTCTCTCTCTCTCTATTATCTATTATTGTTTATATGTTTAAGGGTGAGAGAGTCAGACAGTTTGGGTGGAAGATAAATTGTCTATAATCTTATTCGCGAGTTCTCAGTGTGATTTTATATCTATTAAGTTTCTATTCATTGAGTTAATTCGTTATGGCATCTGTGATTACATTGCGAAAAAAGGAAAAGAAAAGGAACGAAAAACTGGAGAGAAACACCAGCCTATATAAATGATGCAAAAAAAGGATCATGATAATAATTTTACACAAACTATCCTTCAGACTCGTAATATATAAAAGTCAGATATACAAACGGTGATGGTAATTTTCACAACCCGTCTTCCAAAGTTGGAGAATAATAACGTGATGATTATATACTTAAAAATTCCTTATAAGGTCAGCTTATCATGATCTCTATAAGCCGTGCGGTGAAGGGACAACGGTATACACTTTTTTTTTTTTTTTTTTTTTTTTATCTCTCACCAACATTCACCATTTTACGCTGCATGTTTAGGGGGCGACTCATAATGATCCCTTGCAACGTTGCAGACATGTCGAAGGTGCAACAGGACCTCATGGAAGTGATGCTAGCAGTGGAAGAAGCCAATTCCATCTCGGAAGAGTTGGACAGGATGGTCAAGTTTGAGATTATGCTCGTATCCCCTCAAGTCCTCGGGCAGCAGGGAGGCAAAACCGAAGTAAGAATCTATCTATTTATTCAATTATCTATTTATCTATTAATTTATTTCCGTAACGCCTTTTGCTTTATTTTCGTGTTTATTCTTATTTGTTTTAATGATGGATTTTGAAAGAGCGTCGTTTTTTTTTTCCCTTTTGTTTACCGGGCTGCAACTTCTCTTTCTTTCTCCTTTTTTGGAGGGTAGGTAATGTCCCAGGGATTTAAAAGGAAGAAGAATGGATAAAAGGGACGTCAGACTATTTAAGAAGAGGTAGAAAAGAAGATACGAAGAAGATTAGATAGATGAAGAATTGGATAAAAACGAAGATGAGGAATGATCTCGTTCTGTTGTATTTAGAACTCTTAAAATAATGGAGAGATTAATAGAATTTTCCTTCCAGGGCAGGAACGAGATGGAGAGGTCTCGATATTGATCAGTCAATCGGCTCTTAATGACTCTTAACTTTTTTTTATTAGTCTGTCTGTCTGTCTGTCTCTCTATTTCTCTTTCTTTCTCTTTCTTCCTCTCTCTCTCTCTCTCTCTCTCTCTCTCTCTCTCTCTCTCTCTCTCTCTCTTTCCCCTTCTCCCTCTCCCTCTCCCTCTCCCTCTTCCTCCCCCCCCCTCTCTCTCTCTTATCATCTCTCCTTCTCCCTCCCTATCTTTCTTTACCCCCCTCCCCTTCCCTCTCTCCCTTTCTCTCCCTCCTAACCATTCCATTCCCATCCATTCTCGTTATCACCCTTATCTCTGAGCCTCACGAACGCTCGGAGCACAAATTCCCGCCTTTAACCCCCGTGTCTCCATTACAGGGGAGTGGTGGGGTGGGGAAGCCGAAGGTGAGTGAGAAATCGTCACGTTGGGGAAGGGATGAGTTGTGTATGAGGAAGTATCGATGGGGGGAGACGTTTAAGTAGTAAAAAAATAAAGGAAAAAAAAAACAATAAAAGAGAAGACATAAGAAGGTTAAATCAGAATCGATAGGTGGGTAAATTTCAAGAATAAGTGTAGGTAAAATTTGAAATAAGAAAAAGGGAATAGGTATGTGAATAAATTTAAAGTATCGGGTTGTTGGAATATAGAAGGGAAACAGTTGTTAGATGAAGGCGGGTAGAAGAAGAAGAAGAGATTTGGAAGAAGAAAGAAGATTAAAAAGAGACAAGGAGAAGAAAACACATTTGAAAGGAAGGGGGGAGAGGGGGAGGAGGAAGAGGATATTCATTAACTAACGAGATTCGAACGGGATTCAAAAAAACGCGCGCGAAAGTGGATCGGAAAACGCTACCGCTTTCTCGAAAAACAAAAGACAATCGCGTTATAAACTCGGGATCAGATGCATCGATGAAGATACTTTCCCATACTCGCTTTTTTTTCTAAGTTGGATTTATCCCGAGGCTACGAATAAACACAAATGTCAGATTGTTGCTTATATGAATTTAGAACCA
The DNA here is from genome assembly GCF_019202785.1 of Penaeus chinensis. NCBI lineage: Eukaryota > Metazoa > Arthropoda > Malacostraca > Decapoda > Penaeidae > Penaeus > Penaeus chinensis. The sequence continues at coordinate 3,572,481 of NC_061836.1, forward strand.
GATTTATTCGTGTAAATTAGAAGCCATGTTTATTCTTCTGACTGTCTGTTTATCTCGTAAGTTACGGCAAATTTCTCCAGAATCACGTCTTATTTTATTTTATTTTCT
>NC_061836.1:3582588-3585088 GCF_019202785.1 Penaeus chinensis
ATTAAGTAGTTAATTTATTATTATTATTATTATTATTATTATTATTATTATTATTATTATTATGATTAATTATTATCAGTATTAATTATTATCATTATTATTATTATTATTATCATTATCATTATTATTAATTATTATCATTATTATTATTATTATTAATTATCATTATCCTCATTATTATTATTATTATTATTATTATTGTTATTATTATCATTATTATTATTATTATTATTATTATTATTATTATTATCATTATTATTGTTAATTATCATTATTATTATTATTATTATTATTATTATTATTATTATTATTATTATTATTATTAATTATTATTATCATTATTATTTTTATTACTATCATTATTATTATTGTTATTTTGTAAGGCGAGAAGGAGAGGTGCATTTTGTTCTTTCTTTGTTTTGTTTTCGAAATGTCCAAAAAAGTAGTGACACGTAGACTATTGTAGATGCATCATTTGTCCCTTGCTTTAATACACGTAAAACCCGCTATTTCCTTTATAAATTCCTTTAAGATTGTCTTCCTGAAGGTGTAGGCGCTGTGCATTTGTTTTCTTTGCGAAATAATATTAATTCACAAGCTTTTGATTCTAAAATATTACCCCAAAGTATGAAAGTAATAAATTTCCATATAATAAATAGCAGAGAAATGATAAATAAAACAAACAAAAAAAAAAAAAACGTATCGACATCTTGCAAAATGATGCATGTTTCCAAAGTGTATGTTACCTGCATTTGATAACCTACTTAACTAATTCACTTTATTGGTAAAATATCCATGCTATTAACTCAAACACACAAATTCAACAACAACTTTCCACCACATATTATCCAAACCATAATGCAAAGCTAGTTTGAACCAGCAATTGCAAAGGGCTAGGCAATGGCAACACGACTAACCCTTACTAGAGCATCTTGATAGTGATCAACATTGCATGGTAATACTTTACTTGATGCATCGTGTTTAGATCCTTAAAATGGAATGTGCCAATTCCCGTATTAACACATGTATGTAAAGATATATACACATACATATATATACATACATACATATATATACACATTAATATGTACGTGTATATGTATGCATATAGTAGATAATTAGATGCACATTTTCTTTTCTTTATCAACTAAAGCTTTTATTCCAGCATTTTGTTTTGCTTCCAACGAGCATCGAAACATTAAAAAAAAAAACCACAACTAAGATAAAAAGCCTTCATCTCATTTTCTCACTCCCTTTATCTTGATTTCCTGCCCTTATCACCTCCTGCCCTTGTCACCTTCCTGCCCTTCACTTTCACCCTAAAAATGGCCTTCCTGTTGTCCGTTCACAGCCGAGCCTGACAACGAGGACGACAGACCATACAGCAGCCAGTCTAACAGTTCCGTGTGTGTTATTCTTTAGTTTCCCCTGCGTAAAAAATCTCGTTAGATTAAGTTCATATCCTGTGGAATTTATTTTTACCTGTGAGTATTATGTTAGGTGTAAGTATTTTGATCGGAGAAAAAAGGCAAAAAGATATGAATTTGCAGTCATACACTTACAGAACAAGTATATATCAGTGTTATAGTCCACACATGTTTGACCCAATAACGTTTGCTGTATATATTAGCAAAAAGGTACACTGTTTCTTATATACAAGGTTTAGTGACTCAGTTAGAATATAATTATGTACAGTTTCAATATATATCTTATTTTTCTCTATGTAGATATTCAGGCTAGTGTATGGGAGTGTGAGGATAAAGATAATATGACGATTGTACAAAATACAGTGCACATACAAGGCAAGTGAGAGAGTATAAGACTTGCTACATATAATATGTGTTTAGCACTATGAGTGACTCTACATTATGATATAGTACTGTCAGTTGTTCTCATAATCTGTTGTTATTCCCGTGTTGTAATCTTCAGAAAGTTTCATGAGATCACTTCAGAACACAAGAAGATATGACGGGATTAACTCTATAAGGATGGATATGAAAATAACGAACTTCAGTCTACGATATTGTTGTTATTGTATGACTGTAAGTGTGTGGGAAAGAATTCAAAAGGATAATAATAATAACAAAATACAAACCTAGACTTGACCTGACTTGACTTCTGGATGTACTGTGATATTAATTACCTGTGACAAGTGCCTAAGAATACAACAGAGAATCCGAACTGACCTTGACATGTTGTGAACGTTATAACCTATTTACAACGTGCGGAGTAGCTAATAAAAGGTAAATAGCGATTGAAGCTTAGATCCATTCAGATACTTTGATTCATTCAGAAAGATGCGAGAGGAGTTTTGAAAAATTCTCTTTAACACTTGCTCTCTGAATATAATGGAAACTATAGTGTTAAATGTTCTAGGAAATTTCGGATTCTATACTGAATTGATTAAAGAGATATGTAATGCTTTCTTTTACTTTTATCCTTATGGCTTCTCATATTTTATAAACACACAAGTAAAGTCATTGCGCGCTGTTTATAAGAT
>NC_061836.1:3587588-3602588 GCF_019202785.1 Penaeus chinensis
TTGTTCAGAGCACAAAAGGGTATATATTGACGTACATGCCTTTCGATAATTAATCGACACAAAGACGTAAGGATGCATAAATGAACGGATAAAGGACAATAAGGATAATCCAGTAAAATGACAAAAGCTGAAGGAAGATCGAATGTTGTTATTAAATCATATTTTTATCCGACCTGTCTGTGTCTACCCCCCCCCCCCCCCCCTCTCTCTCTCTCTCTCTCTCACGCGCATGTATCTATATCTATTTATTTTCATATTTCTACACAAATACAGACACAGTAGTTTAGTCTATATATATACATATACACTACAGTATATATATATATATTCATATATATATTATATATATTCATATATATACATATACATATATATACATACACACACGCACACAAACACATATTCACTTCAATATCAGCAAATATTTTTCACTCGTCTTTTCTTCCGCGCGTCATTGTTTTCCAAAAAAAAAAAAAAAAGTTAATCTTGTCATTAGCATAATCTCATATATGAAACTGCACTGCTGCTGAAAGTTAATGGGCTTACGGCCATTAGATTATGATGACACAGTGTTTTAAGACTCTTCCGGAATCTCGTGATTTAGGGCAGTGGGTGGAGTTGTTATTAGTCAGTGAAGCTAGTTAGTCTGTTAGTTACAGGAGTCGGGGAGTGTTAGTGAATGTTAATATTATTAAGTTATTAGTTAGTAAGTCATTACTTAGTCAGTTGCAGTTATTAATCAATAACAGTTATTAGTAAATTACAGTTATTAGTAAATTTCAGTTATTCGTAAATCACAACTATCAGTAAATTGCAGTTTTTAGTTAACTACAGTTATTTGTGAATTGAAATTATTGACAATTTACAGCTAGTAGTAGATTGCAGTTATTATCAACTCACAGGTATTGGTGACTTACAGGTATTAGTAAGGTACATTTATTATTAAATCACAACAGTCAGTAGATTACAATCATTAGTCAGTGAAAGCTATTCGTAAGTTACAATTCCAAGTAAATCAAAACTATTTGTAAATCCAACCTACTAGTAAATCCCAGCAGTTAGTAAATCCCAACCACTGCCAAATAACAGTCATCAGTCACTCCTGTATACTATCCAATCGACCCCCCCCTTCGCTAGCACAATAACAACAGAGGTCAGTACCTCGCTATACCGGGTCTTCGGCTCGTGCGTGATGCCTCGTGTGAAGGGTGACTCCCCCCCCCCCCCCTTCATGACCCTTATTGATATGTGATGATGGAGGAGCCGTTAAGGAGACCCCACCCCCCTCCCCCCTTCCCCTCCTCCTTGTGCTTTTGTTGACGGGGGATGTCGAGGCAGTTCGATTTGTTGTGCTTGTTTGTTTGTTTGATTATTTGTTAATCTATTTAATTATTATTACTTGTTTATTTACGTGTTCATTATTATTATATTTATTTTCTATTTATTTATTTATTTATTTTTTTAAATGCCAGGGTAATACGTTAATGTTGGTAAATTATGTTGAGTAATACGAGGGAAAGATTTTAAGTAGATATAAAACAAGCAGACAAGATTAACATAAAAAATGGAAAAATTCGGATTTCGAAGGATTGCTTTAATAACTAAGTCAAAAAGATTACGAGGGAAAGTTTACATCCGAAACATGAAAGAAGATTAAAGTGAAGTAAGTAAAATTATATAAAAATACGAAAAACACGAGAAAGACTTAAATTAAAAAAAAAGAAAAATTCAAACGAAGGATAAAAAAAAAGAATGATAAAAAACATTAGAAACACCAGAAACAAACAAACAAACAAAATACACTAGACCTATTATCTCAAAAATGAAAAAAAAGTAAGACGCTCGACACAAGATTCGAACAAGGGATTCGGTTTCGCGAGATCGAAGCCTCACGTCGGAAGAGCCTCGTCGCGTCAGTCGTGTCCAGGACGTGGGTCTTTGTGGAACGCCTCTCTGTGTCCTTCTGCAGCTGCGAGTGAGGTGACTGATTTTCCTGGAAGGCATAGGCTGGTTTGCTGATTCTGCGGGAAAACAGGTTGAGTTCAGTGTGTGCTTCTGTGTTGCAATGGATCTTTGAAGGAAGCGAGGCGACGGACACACACACACACACACACACACACATATATATATATATATATATCCCTTTGCCGACGGGTACGACGGGTAGACACGTGCTTTGCCCACTGTTAGTACTTGTTTGATTGTTTATACACATAGATGGCTATACTTGTACTAAGTCACCAATGAGCAAGTTAGGAGTACTGCCCGTCTCGCCCGTTCACCCTTTTCTTTGATTTACGAAATATTTTACATTATCTTATTTTGCTGTTACTAATATTAAAAAACATTATAATAATTATAATGTTTATAATAAAAATAACACCATAGATATCCATAGCACTAGTAAAAAACACGTTTTTCCCGCCAATTCAAATCACGTATGGTCACAAGGTCTATTAATTGACTCCTTTGTGGCTAAGCACTAGCAGAGCCATCTATGGGCAGACATTTCACAAAAAATATAGAAAATGGGCACAGCATTTTCCCCATTTTTTGTTCATTTTCCCCGACGGCATTGGGTTAAATATATATATATATATATATATATATATATATATACACATACATATACATATATACAAACACATGTGTATGCTAGATATATATGCACACACATAACACATACACATAAATATAATGTATATATAGAGAGAGAGGGAGAGAGAGAGAGAGAGAGATAAAGATATATATATATATATATATATATTCACTCACACACATGTGTATACTACATATATATGCATACACACACACACACACATATGCATATATAATATAAATATATATGTATATATATAGAGAGAAATATATAGATACATATATATGCACACATTCACACACACACGCGTACAATATATGTATACATACATACATATATACATACATATATAAATACACATACACATGTGTGTACATAAGGCTATATGTTTATATATTTATATATGTATATACATTATATATATATATGTGTATATTCATATATACATTGTATATATATGTACACACACACACACACACACACACACACACACACACACACACACACACACACACACACACACACACACACACACACACACAAACACACACACACACACCTACGTATCTTCAAAAACACCTTGAGAAACGTCACATATCAAATAAAAAGCAAAAAAGGCCAAACCGAACGATTTCAATCATCAGAAAACAAGAACCTCTCCCTATGCGCCCGTTTTCTTCAAAGCCGGGAGCAAAATCATGTAACAGGGCAAACTATATTGTTTAAAGTGATGTCTGAGCTTTGCGCCTCTGAGTCAAAGAGGCGGTGGGGTAGATCAAAGAAGCTTCTGTTTGTCGTTAGAAGGGCGCTGTTCCTCGCTTTGAATAAGGGTGTGTCGGCCTTTCGAAAATGTTTTTTTCCTTTTGATATACGAGGGAGATGGGTTGGTAGATAGATAGATAAGTAGTTAGGTAGATAGGCAGATAGGTGGATAGATAGATGAATAGAGGGGCAGATAGGAAGAGAGAGAGAGAGAGAAAGAGAGAGAGAGAGGGAGAGGGAGAGGGAGAAGGAGAGGGAGAGGGAGAGGGAGAGGGAGAGGAAGAGGGAGAGGGAGAGGGAGAGGGAGAGGGAGAGGAAGAGGAAGAGGGAGAGGGAGAGGAAGAGGGAGAGGGAGAGGGAGAGGAAGAGGGAGAGGGAGAGGGAGAGGGAGAGAGAGAGACGACAGACAGACAAAGAAAAAAAAATACAGTGAGGCTAAGTAAGACAGAGACAGACATATAGAGAGATGTCAAGTAAATGAATAGATATATAGGCATTGATAGATATTAGATAAAAACATTGATAGATATATAGGCATTGATAGATATTAGATAAAAACATTGATAGATATATAGGCATTGATAGATATTAGATAAAAACATTGATATATATAAAGGCATTGATAGATATTAGATATAAATATATTGATATAAGCTAGATATATACACATTGATAGATATTAGATATAAACATTGATAGATATTAGCTATAAACATTGATAGATATTAGCTATAAACATTGATCGATAAGAGCTAGATACATAAACATTTATAAATAATGTTTATAAATAATAGATATATAAACATTAATAGATATATAGACAGTCAGACAGATAGAGAGACAGAGACAGAAACGGAAACAGACAGACAGACAGACAGAGACTGAGACAGAGAAAGCAAAAAATGGCAGACAGGTAGACACACGGACAGAGACTGAGATAGAAAAAGCGAAAAATGGCAGACAGACAGAGACTGAGATAGAAAAAGCGAAAAAAAGTCATAAAAAGATAAAAAATAGCATTCACACCCATACATATGCCGCTGTCCCCTAACCAGCTCTCCGCGACAGGGAACACGCGAGAAACTCATCCTGTAGTCAAACGTATGTATGTAGGTAGGACAACGTGCAAACTCTTTCTCGTAGATTGTCGACGATCACACTTATGGGAAATGATTTATCTCGGGATCGTGACCTCTATGAGTTTTTTTGTTTTATAAAGTTATTGTTAGTGCGAAGTATATATTTTTTTAATGTTTTGAATACAGTAGTTGTGGGGTAAGTTTTAGCTCGGTATATCGTGTTCTTTATCAGTTGTTTTTATTTTGTTTCATTTTGTTTTATATTCATTGTTTGTACGATATATTTTTATTTTATTTTATTTTTTTCTCTTTTGTGCATAAACTGCGTTCGTTTGAGCCTGGTGTATGATGAATAATTTATTGCTGCAGGAGTGTGTATGGTGAATTACGTCCCTATGTTGAAACGCGTCTGACCTGTGTGTATGTATGAATATATGTATGTATATGTGAGTGTGTGTGTGTGTGTGAGTGTGTTTGTGTGTGTGTGTGCGTGTGTGTGTGTGTGCGTGTGTGTGTGAGTGTGTGTGTGTGTGTGTGTGTGTAAGTATAAATGTATATACATCTATAACTATATAGATATACAAACATGAATACATCTATATTTATTCATCTGTCAACTTACATACTTCAGAGTAACATTGCAATAACATCGCTATTTAACTCTACCTAAAATACCAAACGGTGACGCCACAATAACACAAACAATGAACATAAGTTAGAGACGTTAGACTGCCACAGTAACATAAAAATACAACAACAAAACAACAACAACAACATGAAAACACCCGAATGACGTCAGGATACCCCTTTTACATCAATGACAACAAAAACAAAAACATTCCAGAGTCATCACATTGTCACAGTAACATTAAAATCCATAAAAATAACATCCCAATACCACACTAAAAAAGAAAAAAAAAAAAAGAAAAAAATAGCGGTGACATTATAAAACCGGAATAACATTCAAAATAAAAAGAATTAAAATCCCAGTGACATCACAGTACCACAATGGCATAAAAAAGAAGAAGAAAAATGCATCTCTATAGTGTCAAAATATTACAAGTTAAATAACTGTTATCAAATACCACAGTAACATTACCCCCCCCCCCCCCCGAAAAGAACATTAACCCTCCCTCTCCCCCCCCCCCCCCCAAAAAAAAAAAAGAGGAAAAAAAGTAATATAAGAATAATGAAAATAACATCACAATAAAACAAGAACATTAAAAAAACAAAAATAACAAAATAGCATCCTAATAGCTAACTAACCCTACCCCCCCCTTTTTATGCAGCACGAGCAACATCCTTCCACAATGACGGTCAACAAGACACTGAGAAGCGCCGTGCGGAGAAAAATCATCGGCGTTACCCTGGCGGAGAAACTCGTCCGAATCCTTGGCACGGAGCTTCTGACCGAGAGAAAAGCCAAGAAGAAAGCGAAGCCAGGGAAGAAGGAATCGAACAAGAGGATGAAACGGATCGGAACAGTGACGAAGTAGGATGAGTGTTTATAATGATGATGATTGTGGTAATGATAATGATAGTGTTTATAATGATGATGATTGTGGTAATGATAATGATAGTGTTTATAATGATGATTGTGGTAATGATAATGATAGTGATTATGGTGATGATTATGGTAATGATAATGATAGTGATTATGGTGATGATTATGGTAATGATGATAGTGATTATGATGATGGTGATGATTATGGTAATTATGATGATGATGATTATAGTAATTATGATGATAATTATGGTAATTATGTTGATGGTGATGTTTGTAATAATAGTGGTGATTATTATGCTAATGATGATGATGATTATTATGATGATAATACTGAAGATTATTAGAAGTAATGATGGTAATGACAATATAAATGATAACAATAATAATAATAGTTTTAGTAATGATGATAATTGTGATAATCATTAAAACGATGAAAATAATAATAATAATAATCTGAGAATAATACAATTGCTACTACTACTGCTGATAATAATAATTGTAAAAAAAGTAACGATAATAATGACAACAATAATCACAATACTAGTGATAATGATAATGATGATAGTGATAAGATAAAAATAACGACGATAATGATAAAAATGACAATCATAATAATAATGTTATAATATTAATAATGATAATGAAAATGATGATGGAGATCACAAAAGCGATAATGACAAAATCATAAACATCATAATGAAAGCACCAATGAGCAAAATAATTATTTAAAAAACAAAAAGCAAAAAAATACCAACAATCACAAAAATATCAACACAGATAATAATCAACAAACAACATCAAACTCCTTAGAACCATATGATTTCACTCCACCTTTTTACCTTAACAAACAAACAACATTATTTACCCTTAACAAACGCCCTTAAGACACAGCCTTAACAAACAAACATCATTTACCCTTAACAAACAAACATCATTTACCCTTAACAAACAAACATCATTTACCCTTAACAAACAAACATCATTTACCCTTAACAAACAAACATCATTTACCCTTAACTAACAAACATCATTTACCCTTAACAAACGCCCTTAACAAACAAACAACCTTACGATTCCACTCCACCTTTTTACTCTTTTACTCAGAGTTGGAGTCACGCTCAGTCGCCACGGAACGTCTCGCACGGAAACCAGGAAGCCCGTGTCCTGGAGGAGTCGCCTTAAACCTCAGACTGGCGAAGCATTTAGAGCCAGTGTGGTAAGGAGTCTGTTCCGGGCGTTGTGTGTGTCGTGTTGTGGGCTATGCTGGGCTGGGAGGTCGTGGGATGTGTAGGGGTTTAAAAGGGGGCGTATGTAAGTTCTATGTGGATATAATTTTCTTTGTGAATGTGTGCACATGCACACACACACACACACACACACACACACACATACACAGTGGCTCCCTGTAATTAACCTGTATAATACGTAAGCATAACACATAAAAAATGCAGACGCCGCGGTTAAAACTATCGCATTATGCCATAAACACGCCAGAAATCGAATCACACTCTCTCGCGCTAAGAAGTCACGAAATCCGTCAACAAACGGACTCGAAATCACGCTCTTTTCCTTCATTAACCGATCACGAAATCAACAATAGATTCGAACCGGGAAACGAAGCTTCGAAATTACTACTCTTTTCACTAACCAATCCGGGAGTCAACGACGACAGATTCGAACCCGGAAATAAGGCTTCTAAATCACGATCTACAAGGGATTCGAATCTCGAAGTTTCGAAATCATGAAATCACGCTTTATTCCTTCTTCCTCCAATTCGAACCCGGAAATGAGGCTTCGAAATGACACATCAATGGATTCGAACCCGAAATATGAAGCCTCGAAATCATAAACTATTAGACTCTCTTCCTTCAACAGATTCGAACGCGAAAGTAAAACCTCGTAAGTCACACTCACTTAACCCTCTTCCTCACAAAAGCTTCGAATCCAAAAACGAAACCTCGAAGCCTCGAAATCACACCCTCTTAACTCGCTCCTATGACTAACCCAATCTCGAAATCAACAACAGATTCAAACGAGAGAAAGAACACGAAATCACATTCTAGAACAGACTTGAACCCGAAAATTGAAGCCTCGAAATCAGGAAATCACATTTTTTTTTACCTTAACTAATAAGGAAGCAACAACAGGTTCGAACCTGTGAATGAACCCGAATCCCAACTAACCAACAGAATCGAACCCAAAAGTGAACCCTTGAATAATCCCATCCCGAACTCACACAACAGATTCGAACCAGAAAATGAACCCTTAGATAACCCAATCCCAATCAACATCGACAGATTCGAACCCGAGATAAAGAGCACAAGATCACGCTGTCGACCATCGAACCGAACGCCGACAAGAGGGTTCGCTACGACTTAAGAAGCGAGGAGTTCGAACTCGTCCCTCGAGAGGACCTCCTCCTCGACCTCCTCACGCTGCCGTCGAAGAGCATCCACAAGGACGAGCTTCCGAGGAGCAAGGAGCTAGAGTGTAGGGATGCACGTAGGTAGGGTGTGGTTTGTAGATACGCATACGTGTAAGTATGTACAATGAGGTATGAAGGTACAGCGAGTGAGAGAGAGAGAGAGAGAGAGAGAGAGAGAGAGAGAGAGAGAGAGAGAGAGAGAGAGAGAGAGAGGGGGGGGGAGAGTGAGAGAGGGGGGGAGAGTGAGAGAGAGAGGGAGAGAGAGAGAGAGAGAGAGAGAGAGAGAGAGAGAGAGAGAGAGAGAGAGAGAGAGAGAGAGAGTGAGAGAGAGAGGGGGGGAGAGTGAGAGAGAGAGGGGGGGGGGGAGAGTGAGGAGAGAGAGGGGAGAGGGAGAGAGAGGGGGGGAGAGTGAGAGAGAGAGGGAGAGAGAGAGAGAGAGAGAGAGAGAGAGAGAGAGAGAGAGAGAGGAGGAGAGTGAGAGAGAGAGGGGGGAGAGAGAGAGAGAGAGGGAGAGAGAGAGAGAGAGAGAGGGAGAGAGAGAGAGAGAGAAAGGAGGGAAAGAGAGAGGGAGAGAGACAGAAAGGGAGAGGGAAAGAGAGGGAGAGAGAGAGGATGAGAGAGAGAGAGGGTGAGAGAGAGAGAGGGAGAGAGTGAATGGGTAAGAGAGAGAGAGTGAATGAATGGGTAAGAGAGAGAGAGTGAGTGAATGGGTAAGAGAGAGAGAAAGAGAGAGAGAGAGAGAGACAGAGAGAGAGAGAGAGAGAGAGAGAGAGAGAGAGAGAGAGAGAGAGAGGGTAAGCGAGAGAGAGAGAGAGAAAGAGTGGGCGAGAGAGAGAGAGAGAAAGAGTGGGCGAGAGAGAGAGAGAGAGAGAGAGAGAGAGAGAGAGAGAGAGAGAGAGAGAGAGAGAGGGAGAGAGAGAGAGAGAGAGAGAGAGAGAAGAAGAAAGAGAAAAGAAAAGAAAAAGAGATAGATTTGTTGATACGGACAGAGATAGACAACCGAATAGATAAATAGGTAGATAAATAGACAGACCTATACGCAGCATATAAATACATATTAGTTTCCAAAACATACCTTACAGTATACTTTCTTTTTCCCCCAAAGAAATCGAACCTTTTTGGCTCCGGGTGAAAAAAATCATACGCGAAACACCAGAGAAATTTGAAGGTAAGAACATTTCGTATTTTACATTTACTCTTCATATAACTACATATGATGCTTAATAAAACAAATTCGCAGTGCCTTAAGAATTTAGGAGTAAATACTATACGCAAAGTTTGATTATGTGTATAGCGGAGTTTTGTATTGTATTAGTACGGTAGAATATTTTGTCTTTTTATATGAGGAAATTTGTATGAGGGACAGAGAGTAGAATCTTGATGTAAAAAGTGATGGTCAATTATCCTGCATACTTTACAATAAACGTCAGATATTAGAATGAAGGGTTTAACGAACTACAGTTTACTGTTCATAGACCTCATGATAACTTATTTTCTTTAAATTTCTAATATCCTGTGTACCGTTAATGTACATTCCCCTTGCCGAATTTTAATATTCCTTCTATAATATTCTCACAAGATAATATCCCTTTTAATGTAGCTTCACTCTGGATATTCATAACATACCTTCCTTGTAATATACTCATACCGTGCATTCCCTTAATATGTGAATGGGTTGCCTTCCCTTGTACTCTCTTTGTACTTTCTCGCAATAAACACATACCATAACTTCCCTTTCTCTTCCCGTCCCTTTTATTTTCCTGCCTTCTCGTCCCGTCCCTGTATTTTCCTTTTATTTTCTTCCCCGTCCCTTCCTTTCCCTTTCCTTCGCCTTCCCTTCCCGTCCCTTTTTCTTTCATTCTCTTCCATTCTCCTCCCTTCCCTTTCTTTTTCCTCCCTCCTATCCCTTCCCTCCCCATTCCTTCTCATTCCCTCCCTTTCCCTTCTCCTTTCCTTTCATTCCCTCCCTTTCCCTTCTCATTTCCTTTCATTCCCTCCCCTTCCCTTCCCCTTTCCTTTCATTCTCTTCCCTTTCCCTCCCTTCCCTTCCTTTTCTTTTCCCTCCCTTCCCTTCCCTTCCCTTCCCTTACCTCTCCCTCCAGCCCTGGATCTGTCTTCGGACACCGACGATAACGAGGTCCTGAGTCAAGAGCTAATGGACCTGTACGGAGATCGCCTCACCGTGGACCACCTTGACGGCTATGAAAAGCGTTATAACCCGTTCAACTTCAGCGAGCGCGTTTCCCAGACAGCGTGGCGGCGATCCAAGGTGAGGAGAGAGGGTGTCGAGGTAGAAAGGTGTGCGAGATAGGATGGGTGTTGTGTGATTTATCTGTTCAAAAAAGAGAGTGGCAAGATCAGGTTACTTTAGATTTGTTGTGATCATCCCGACATATATATATATATATATATATATATATATTATATGTGTGTGTGTATGTATATATATGTATATGTATATATATGTATATGTTTGTGCACACACACGAACACACACACACAGACATACATATATATATATTTATATATGTATATGTATATATATACATAGACTAACACGGCCGTAATTAGTATCATGTTTATTATCAAACGTTTCGAAGAGAAATCAAATTTCCATCATCAGTGCTGTGATTTGATTTATTTCGAAACGTATGATAATAAACATGAAACTAATTACGGCCATGTAAGTCTATATATATATATATATATATATATATATATATATATATATATGTGTGTGTGTGTGTGTGTGTGTGTACATATATACACACACTCACACAAACACACATATATATGAATATAGATGTATATATAACTATATACACACACACACACACACACAAATAGACACACAAACGCAATCTCCTACTACCCACGCGCCCATTTCAACAACACCATATCACGGCCTCCCCCAGGAAGCATGGACCCAGACAGAGCCCCCTCCGAGCAACACTTTCTCCGCCAACGTCAGTTTCTCTGTCATCTACGACGCCTACGTGATGGACAGCGAAAAAGGGCAAGAAAAGGTGGAAATCCCGAAGGCGGAGAACGAAGAGCAACAGGTGGCAAGGAAGGAGGAGGGGAAGGGGGTACGTCGGGCGGATTCTTGTGTGTGGGGGGGATGGGGGCAGGGGGTGGGGGTGGGGGACGGGGGCAGGGGGTGTGTTTGGGACGGGGGCAGGGGGTGGGGGTGGCGGTGGGACCTGTGTGTTTTTAGGCTTTTCATTAGTATGTTGTTTTTGTTTCATCTTTGTCATAATCTTTATCTTCGTCTTTGTGGTTATCCTTATCATTATCGTTATTATTATTATTATCATTATCATTTATCGTTATTATTATTATTAGCATGATCATTTATCGTTATTATTATCATTAGCATGATCATTTATCGTTATTATTACTATTATCATTACCATTTATCGTTATTATTATCATTATCACAATTTTTTATCATCTTCTCCCTTTCTGCCTCTTCCCCCTCTCTCTCTCTCTCTCTCATCCCACACCACTAACCTACCTCCCTACCTACCCCTTCCCCCTCTCCACTACCCCCCCCCCCCCTTTCCTCCAGAAGCCACAGGTGAGTTTCTTCAAGGACCCTCGTCTCACTCCTCGGCCCGAAGGAGGAGAGGACGAGGCGAAGGACCTTCCGGCAAGAGGTCAAGCCGAAGACTGGAGGTCACGGGGGCTTTCTGACCCACTCGCTGACGACGCCAGATATCTCTGACCTCCTGACGGCCGCTAAGGTCATGGAGAGGATGAGCTGTCAGTTGCTTGGGGATGAGATCTGCCAAGGTAAGGAATTTTTAAAATACTTATTTATTCCTTTTTTTTTTTTTTTTTTTTATTATGATACATTTTGTGATATTTCGATTTTTATTTGGGGGGGGGGGTGCGATTTGCCAAGGAATTTTATAAATATTTATTTATTTATTTATTCATTTATTTATTATTATTATTAACACAATTTTTTTTTTTCAATTTTGAGTTTGTTGCGAAGGTCAGGATTTTTTTTAAAATATTTTATTTATTGCTTTATTTTGGTTTTATTTATTTTGAAGGAATATTTAAATCTCTCTTTTCTTGGGGATGAGACTTACCGAAGTAGGAGATTTTTGTAATAATTTTTCTCTATTTAATATTTCCTATTTATTTATTATTTCTCTATTTCTCTTTTATTATTTTACTCTCTTTAATTTTGAAAATGAATTTCGGGTTTATTTTGAAGATTTTTTTTTTTACCTTTTTTCTAATGAGATTAGGTCGGAATTTTAAAAATATATTTCATCTCTTTATTTTTTTTATGCATTTAGGGTTTCTTTTGAAGGGATATATATATATATTTATCTTATTACAAGGTAAAGGATTGTATTTGGTCTTTATTTTTTTATGATTTTTTGTTTTGTTTTTTTAAAAATTATTTGGTCATTTTTTATTTGTTTTATTTGGTCTTTTTTTATATTTTGCTTTATTTTTAAAATTTATTTGGTCTTTATTTTTTATTTTCTTATTATACTTTTCATTTTTTTTTATTTAGTCTTGATTTTTTATTTTATTTTATTTTATTCTTCATCTTTTAATTTATTTGGTCTTTCTTATTTATTTTCTTATTTTACTTCTCCTTTTTTATGTATTAATTTAGTCTTATTTTTTTTTTATTCTTCATCTTTTAATCTATTTGGTCTTTATTTTTTAATTTATTATCTTGGTCTCTTATGTTGCCAGACGTTTGGGAATGAGATTTCCTAAGGCAAGAGGTTAATAAAAAACAAAAACAAAAAAAAAAAACTGGACAGCTTATTTCGAAAGATTTGTTTTTTTTGAAATCTCATTCACTTCAATTTATTTATCTGTTTATTAACTTTCTTTATGCGTAAGGTTATAATAAATCTGTACAGTTTATTTCGAGGGAATTTCTTTTTTCTTATTTTTAAAAAACAAAAATACAAATAAACAAATGAACAAACAACAAGCAAATAAACCAACTAACAACGAAACAAACAAACAAAAAAATAATCCGCTCACTTCCTTCCTTCCTTCCTTCCTTCGACCCTTCCTCCAGATTACAAATACTGGGACGATGACAGTGATGAATACAAGACGCTTGAAGGGACCCTGCTTCCTCTGTGGAAATTTTGGTGCCAGAATACTCGGCACTATTCCGTGATGGACCTCTGCTGGCATCCCCTACACGCTGACCTGATGGCTGTGGCCTACAGTGCTGGTGAGTAGAGTTATGGTGGTGTAGGTCACTATATAATGTGTTTTTTTGTGTTTTTTTATTGGTCTGTTTTTTTCGTGATTAAAAATACGACGTCGAGAAGCTGAAATTTTGACTCACTTATGGTCTCATAAAGTTTTTTACGCTGAAGTTATACGTCCCCCCACCCCCCCCCCCCCAAAAAAAAAATAACATAGGTAGATTTGTGTGTAAGGAATGTTGCAGAAGAGTATCTTTGTGCAAGGACGTTTTGTGGCATGTATTGCTATGTGGACAAGTGTAAAATTGCTTAGTATCTTGAAAAAAGTAACAGGTATACAAGAAGAAAAAGAAAAAGAAGAAGAAGAAGAAGAAGAAGAAGAAGAAGAAGAAATCTATATATAGAATAAAGAGTTATTCTAAGCAAAAACATTTTAAAATACGTGTATCTTTACGAGTTAGCAATATGCAGATTAGTAACTTTGAATATAAACGCTTTATATCACGTATTTCTTTATGAACAATCGCAATACTGGTCAGTACCTTTAAGGAATGTAACACGCGTACCATTGCAGACAAACAACAAAAAACAAAGTTTAAAGCAAACGCATTTTATAGCACGTGTAGCTTTAGCACGGCGCTCCTGAACATCATTTCATAGCGAGGGTACCATTAAGCATGATAAAAATGAGGATTCAAAGCAGTTGCATTTTGCAGACGTTAGCATAATCAGTTCTCAGATATCCTGATTTGCATATCTTTTCTTCAAAGACTTGCTATCCCTCCTTTCCCTTTTCTTTATCTATCGTCTGGTTGTATAATTCACTTTGCATTCTCTGTTCTATCATCAACAGTCTCCTAGAACTTCGTAAACGATACTTTAATGATAGAATGTTGCATACATATATCTTGTTTTAGTTAATTTATAGAAGAATTCGACTCGAAACGACATTGAGGTAATTCTAAGTCACTTATTTTTTTTTTTCTAAATTGAGAATAATCGTGTATCGTTGATGAAACATATTAATCCCACAAGATACATTATCCAAAATATAGGATACGTATCAGGTGCTTCGAAGCCCACACGCATCAAACATAAACATCACATATATATACTTACATATGTAGCTCTCATCAAGAACAACCAATATTCCTGTAACCAAATTATATTATATACATTTTCCAATTTAATGTTATATAATAATAATAATAATAATAATAATAATGACAATAATAATAAAAAAAAATATATCGTCTATTATCAAGAACAACTGATATTAATTAACCTTTGTCCCTCACGCATATATATAACCCTCACACTTAACATTAACACACATCCTCATAACCACAAGACCAGCAAATGAAATATAATCTTCATTATTCCAGAGCTGTCGAAGGCCGGAGCGAGCGAGGGAATGGTCTGTCTGT
>NC_061836.1:3625088-3632588 GCF_019202785.1 Penaeus chinensis
GTTATTATCATTATTATTATTATCATTATTTATATCGTTATCATTATTATTACTATTATTATTTTCAATTTATTATTATTATTATAATTACTATTATAATTGTTATAATAATGATAATAATAATAATGATAATGATTATTATTATTGTTATTATTATTATTATCATTATAATCATCATTAATTTTATTATCATTATTATTATCGTCGCCATCATCATCATCATTATCATTATTATTATTTTTATCAGTGCTATTATTATTATTATCTTTATTATTATTATTATTGTTATTATCAAATTATAATTATTACCATCGTCATCACTATTATTACCATTACCATTATCATGATCATCATTACTAGCATCTTATCATCGTTATCATTATCATCACTAATATCACCATTATCATAATCATCATCATCATCATCACCATCATCCTTACCATCATCATCATCTTCACCATCCTTATCATCATCATCATCACCACCATCATCCTTATCATCATCATCATCATCATCATCATCATCACCACCATCCTCACCATTACTATCGCCATCATAGAACGGACCAACTACAAGAACAAGACACATCAAACTTACCTGTGATAACCCCCCCCCCCCCTCCCGCCCTCCCCCTCCTCCCCCCCCCCCCCCCAACTCCATTATCAGAACCTCTCCTCGTCCATATGCCCATTATCATAACAATTAGATTATTCCATATATTAAGCTCGATTTTTTCCCCCCCGGTGAACAAGGCACGACGCGTGAGAGATACGACGCTATAAAATGGAAACTGTTGATATAAATAGGAACGCCATCCCATAAACCCACGTTAGGAGCGATGCACATAATACGAGACAAGCGTAAATGTATATAATTGTCCTGTTCATTAGACACTTATACAGCTCGATATATATATATATATGTTGTAATGTTATATGTTGTAAGAAAGGGTTCTCTTTACTTGAGTCTCGGTGTGAGTGAAAGTTTATGCAAATGTTAAATGTTTTTGTTGTTTTCTTTATCATTATTGTTGTTTAGTATTGTCGTTATATTAGTAATAATGGATAGGAGAATAGTAATGACACTAATAATGGTTATGATGATGATGGTGATGATGATGATGATGTGATGCTGATGATGATGATGATAGTGGTGGTGATGGTGATGATGATGATGAGGATGATGATGATTGATGATGATGATGATGTGATGATGGTGATAATGACAATGATGATGATGGTGATGATGAAGACGATGATAGCTAAATAAAAATATTAATTATTTTTTGAAGGTGCACGACGGCTATATAATATTTAAAAAATAATATTAGAGAAAAAAAATATTTGTAGGGATTACAGCAATATAGTGAATTCTTTAATACACGTTTCCCTCATGAAGTTCAAAAGGCAGACAGATAGATAAAAATTAAACACACACACACACACACACACACAGAGAGAGAGAGAGAGAGAGAGAGAGAGAGAGAGAGAGAGAGAGAGAGAGAGAGAGAGAGAGAGAGAGAGAGAGAGAGAGATTAATCAACATTGGTCAATAAGAAGAAAAGGAGAATAAAAAAATAATATATATTTTTTATGAGCTATTCTATACTCAAATGGCTTTTGTAATGCAGTACAAAACATATAAGGTAAAACTTAATAATAATATATTATCGTATCACTATCATATCACAGAAAACATGATTAGTATTCATATACCAAACCAACGAAACCTAGAGATAGACAGTCGGTGTAAAACTTGGTAACAAACGTAAAACAAAACAAGAAAACTGCAAACAAACAAACACACAGGAGTTAAATACATAAACAAAAATTAATGTTAATAAAATACATTTTTTTTTCTTTCATTCTGGATTGGAAATATACCAATTTAGAATGAAAGAGAATAACATTATCAACTGGTAATGAAATGATTTATTAAAATTCTAACACTGATTGGACTTAACAATTAAAATTAAATAAAAAAATCCGCAACACAGCATCATATAATATCAAATCCTCATGTCACAAAACGCAAATTCCTAACCAGTACGAACTACAGCGCAAATGTAGGAGTATTTGTAGCACACAACATCATACAGACTATGATATAAAGGCATAGTAGGGTCAGTGGTTATTGGAAATAGAGTCAGCTGGTGGTGCCTACGCTGAAACACTGATACAACGGCACTGTGTTTAGTGATGCGTGCAATGCCTTGTTACGGTGCACTGGCTGTAGGGGTGCGCTTTACCCTGCAATGTAGTCAGTATAGGTCTGTTATAGGATGAAATATGCAGTGATATTCGTGTGTATGTTGTGATATATCAGATGCTATCTGTAATTCAGTGTTGTACGGTTATGGAAAGAGTAGGATCATAATATCCGGGGGAATGTTGTGTTGTGCTTAAAAGTCTGTTGCAAATTGCATAAAGGCGGCAACATAATTACATAGCTTATGGAGTATAAAAACAAGAAACTTTAAACAAACAGACACGTCTTATCTTCAGAATCAAATATCAAATATACTTATTTATTCTGAGGTCTAAGACTACTGAATGGCAATCGAGCATATAACGAACATGTAAAGAATAACACTTTCGATAGATATGCCGATAGATACAGTGTGACACCATAGGGATAACACCACACCACAGCTCCTATGGTGCAATGAATTCCGGATAGTGTTAGATAAAAGAAATAAAGAAAAAGGAGAGAAAGAGAGAAGACAATAAATAGAGAAAAGAAAGTCAGAATTATGCATGGGTTATTTTGCTAAATATATTAGTAAATAAGTAGACTCTTGCAGATACTGGTTCGACTAACAAGACACCATCACATCAGAATATGGTGAACTGCATATGGAAAATACTGGAGAATCGTTACTCGGAATGACCAAAGCGCTCGAAAGAGAACGTGAAAATATGGAATAAATGTAAATCTCGCTTTGCATAAACATCACTCTTTACTCTCCTGCAATATCTGTCTATTTTGCAAATGATACGGGATACAGTAAACCCGTGTCAGATTGATCTAGAATACGGTACCCATATCGGATTTCATTGCCACGCGAGGAAATGGGAATCTAATCCATTATGGAGATTCAAGTTATGAATATTAGTACGTTTGCAACAGGTGGCACAATATGCTAGAATAGGGAATATATTATATGATGATATATATATATATATATGTATATACATATATACCTATATATACATATACTTATACATGCTTGCATCTATCTATCTATACATGTATATATGTATATACAACTATTATATATTTATCTATGTACATATATGCAGTGGAATGAATGGCTGTATAAAAAAATGTATATATTCATATGCATTTATATACCATATATACATATATACATACATGTATATATGCATATATACCATATATACATATATACATACATGTATATACACTTATGTGTATACATACACATATATGTTTATGTTTATTTATATACACGTATTTAATTATGTTTATATATGTCTACATATCCATACGTTTACACACACACACACACACATATGTATATATTGTTACGGTTATCCTCTCAACTCTACTTTTCCAGTGCCATTTATATGCATAAACTGTATCATTATTTCCGGTAGGGAATTACAGAATCTAAAATTCTTTTCCCGGAACGATATGTTGTACCTGTAAAATTGATATATGATTATGTCTTATCTGCTACGTCAAATCTGTATTATTTCGTTAAGTGAATTTTATAACAAGCTCTTTCTTATTCTGTACGGTTGTGAGAGTCATTGAGCTAAAACGAAATACGAAATAATATGACGATAATTTATGAAAAATAATGGAATGTTTTGTTTACGAAGCTAGAGGGAGTTAAAGAGAGATGCTGACTGCTATCTTTGACTTAACATTAGTAATGGTTTTGTTGGATTTGATTAAAGCCTGAAATGTTCTTTAAGGGTGAATGATAAATTTGAATAATGTGAAAGGGGATTTTGTCATGGGAAGTTACATTCAATCTCATTTGAATAATGAGTGGCCTCTCAGCCATCGAGAGTGTATGCCTCGATACGAGATTTTTGCTATATTTGAATAATTATTATCTGAATATTAATGATGAATTCTTATATTGCATTAGTGTTTGAACAGCCATGTTGACTAATTATTCGAGAGGATTATCAATTTACAATTGTGCTTTGAAAGTAGTTTGTCAACTTCAATATTATTTTTGTCATCTTAAATTTGCATATAAATCGAATATATTTGATATCAATTAAATCTATATTTTATTTATATTAATCCAAATTTTTCCAGATGAATGTAAACGCCTGTCAGCCATCAGGAGATATTAGCCAGAGGAGTGTGCTCTAACACGAGATTTCTCTGTTAACACAAACTATTATTTCAGTGTAAATCCTGATATCATGAGCCTGTGTGGACTGATTTGCACCTTGGGGAGGAGGCAATGCAGTTAAAGGCGTAACAATATATATATACACATACTTATATATGTATATATATGTATGTATATGTGTATATATATATTCAAATATGTGTGTGTGTGTGTGTGTGTGTGTGTGTGTGTGTGTGTGTGTGTGTGTGTGTCTGGGTCTGTGTGTGTGTGTACTATCATCCGTATTCTCATTCATATTATCATTTTCATTCCCAGAGAATTATGAATCAATCAACTTCTTACTAATTTTTGAGACAGGAGTACTCTGTAAACTGCTACATTCCCTTCATCACAAAAGCCCACCGCTGCCTGGCAAACCTCCTTCCTGTGGTAATATTGATTTAGATGAGATTAAGAAAAGAAGAAAGAGAAGAGAGAGAGAGAGAGAGAGAGAGAGAGAGAGAGAGAGAGAGAGAGAGAGAGAGAGAGAGAGAGAGAGAGAGAGAGAGAGGGAGAGAGAGAGAGAGAGGGAGAGAGGGAGAGGAGTGGGGGAGGGAGAGAGAGAGGAGAGGAGGGGGGAGGGAGAGAGAGCGAGAGAGAGAGAGAGAGAGAGAGAGAGAGAGAGAGAGAGAGAGAGAGAGAGAGTGAGAGAAGGAGAAAGAGAGAGAGCGAAGATAAAAGAATTTCCTCATCATGCAAAAATCTGTTCGTTATGAGATCCCCCCCAATCAGTATAATTTATTAGAGCCTAAAGGCGTTTCTAGGCCATCTCTTCTCATATTATGGTACATTCTCAAAATTTATGTCCCGCATTAAATTTTGAATACCAACGATTCTTTTTATCTTGGTTTGATATATTGCTAATATCGCCAACATCGGAGGTAGACTTTCAGTTTTAGAATTTTTTTTTTTAAAAAGGGGGAGGGGGGAGGTGTTTCTTTTTCTCCTCCTCTTGTCTTCTTCTTCTCCTCGGGGATATAAATTTGGCAGAGGGGAGGGGGGGGGGGGTGATCTGTAATTTGGGTTTTAGTTTTAAGTAATGGGTGTTCAGATAAGGAAATGTTGTGGGAGAAAGATGCTCTTTCGTTGAAGTTCTTTATTTTGCGTTAAATTTTTGAAAAGATAATATGAGAAGGTGAGAACATATATTTAAAAAGTCCATAATACTTGACTAAAGATGGATGAAAGTACTAATATAAAACATAGATTTGTATTTTAAAAGGAGAAGATAGGGAGAGGAGAAAAATATATATCATATAATGTACCAATATGGATAATATTACTAATAGAGAATACAGACCATGAACTCTTTTCCTGCTTATTTCACAGGTAGCAAGTTAAGATAATCAAAGTAAACAGAAAAGAATTGGTTTTCTTATCTATTATGAAATTCCATTAACATTCTTTCTAAAAATTCAGCAAGTGTTATTTTGCTAAGTACACAAGAGAGAACATAAAAGTCGAAAAGTTATAACGTCTGAAAGCATTTACTACACATTGACGCACGCAATGAGGAATGGTATTGGACAGGAGCATTGTAAACATACACGCACAAAATACTCTTAACATGACACATAAGCACCACGACCAACAGGAATAATAAAATGAAGAAACAGGAATGAAGAAAAGAAAAAGAGAGAAAGAAGGAAGATAAAATAAAAGAAAGAAAAAGAAAGAAAGGAGACGAAAAAAAAAGAAAAAAAAGAAAAAAATAAATAAAGAAAAAGGAGAGAAAGAGAGAAGACAATAAATAGAGAAAAGAAAGTCAGAATTATTAAAAAAACAGATAGAAAATGAGACAGATGCATGACACATCACTAAACACAGATCATCTCACCACATCAGGAATCCGCCGCATAAATCCCCATGAATCTACTAATAACGACCTCAGCATAGCACGAATCTACCCCATAAATCTCGCGAAACCCTACTTATACCTACTTCTATCCTGGACAAAAATATTCTGAAATGTTACGCACAGTCGCTCTCCCTCTCTGCTATATTATGCCGAGACAAGTTTGGGTAATAACACGATCACGCTGGCTATTGCATCAATTCCACAGTACTAACTACACGCTCCATTACATTGGCTATTATGTAGTTTCATGAGCGAGTAGTTGCAGGCTAACCAGGAGACTATTATCGTTATCGTTATTATTAGCAATTTCTGTCACGCTAACTGCTTTATTATTACATTATCATCACCCTAACTACACGCTTCATTACATTTGGAATGATTTGGTTTCATGTGCGAGTAGCTATTTTATAACCAGGAAACTATGATCATTATATCGTTGTTATCAATTTTTATCAAACGAACTATATTATTACATTACAATTACGTATTACCAGACTACGTTATTATCAGCCTGACTAACTGCTTCACTAGACTGGTTATTATTCATCAGTCGCGAGTAACTGCATTCAAACCAGGAAACTATCATCTTTATCGCTCTCATCGTATTTTTATCACACCAACGACATTATTATTGCATTATTAGAACGTAATTATCAGCCTAACTGCACCCTTCACTACACTGGGAACTATTCATGCGCGAGTTATCAGTAATTATGGTGATCATGAGAACGAGAACTTAATACATTCAAAACCAAAGAATTCTTGTCATTATCGTTATTGTTATTCAATATTATTGCATTACATTTTATTTGATTTCATATGACTATTATCGGTGTCATTCTTACCACATTTGTAAAATAATACAACTGATAATGATATCATTATAGTAATAGTATTGACAAGTTTTTATAAATATAATTATCGAACTTGGAAAGTATTATTAACTTCATTATCATATCAACTAAGGATGCAAATTATGATAAAAAATAGCTATAGTAATAGTATTTAGAAAAGATCATTGTTATTCCCGTTGCTATCACTTTATGTCATTAATATTATTATTAACGTCATCATTATTTTTAGCATTATTGTTATTAGCATCATTATTATTATTGTCAATTGTTATTACTATTATTATTATCATTATTATTATTATTATTATTATTATTATTATTATTATTATTATATTGTTGTTATTCTTATTATTATTATCATTTTGCTGATATTGTTGTTATTATGATCATTATCATTAATCATTATTATT
>NC_061836.1:3637588-3640088 GCF_019202785.1 Penaeus chinensis
AAAAGATTTGAGCAAAGTTCCCCCCAAAAATAGCTGAAAAAAATAAAAACTCGGGCATTAAAAGCAGAATAATGCATAAGCGGACCGTTAATGACCAGAGATCAATCCCATTTCACACGTTACTCTGGCATTTAAACTTGAAAAATGGGGGTTGCTGGTATGGAAGGACATAAATAGACATTTATATCTATTCGTTTGAGTTTTGTCCTTTGTTATATTCATTTCGAATATATTTCACCCATTGATTATATTTAACCCACTGGATACATGGGACAGGAATCTCTCGTCATGGAAAAAAATTGTCAAGGGGCGGGAGGGGGAGGAGGAGGGGGAGGGAGGCGCCTTGTTATGATTTAATCGTATAATTGCAGGGCGAGATATCAGCGTATATAAGCCAGAGGTTTCCGAAAGGACGTTAAACCTACGCATGGTACACCTGAAAGCAACCACAATGAACATTTATAATTATTTCACATCGTAATAAGAAAAAAAAAAACAAAAAAAAAAAAAAACAGTTTTATCCTCCGGTAGAGTAATGTTCCTTGTTTTGATACAACATAGAACATCTTATGTAAACTACCTGGAGAGAGAGAGATTACCGCCCTGATACAGCATAACAACAAATGAAGCCTTCGGAAAATGACAAAAGAACAAAACTGTGTCAGCAAAAAGAGAGGTGAACAGCATTGCAAACAGGAGGCAAGGAATCTTGACACAGCGCATGAGTGACCTACGAGCTTTAATGCCAAGATCTTTGTATCAATAATCGTTACTTCATATTGATTCTTGACATCTTCCCTGTGATATATGTCGCAACTTAGTTTTCTCTGCGATGTGTGATGTACAGCATCCTTCCTTGCCATTGATTACACACACACACACACACACACACACACACACACACACACACACACACACACACACACACACACATATATATATATATATATATATATATATATATATATATATGTGTGTGTGTGTGTGTGTGTGTGTGTCCATATAATGAATATATATATATATACACACACACACACACACAAATACATATATATGCATATTTATGTAGACACCCACACCCACACTGTATATATAGTTGTATAATAGTATATGTACAGTGGATATGTTACATATTTGTGTGAGCGTGAACGGCCGTAGTTGTGTCTAGGGATTCGTGTGTATACATGTTTTTTGAAACAACAATTTCAACAGATTTCATCAACAATCTTTTAAAATTACTCAAGTGTCGTAAATGCTTGAGCCATTACCATCGTAGATTCATGTTTCATACTAATTTCATATGCCTGTTTGGACGCGCTTCGATTCATTGATGTTGTTGTAATAATACGACAATAATGAGATGCCCTAAAAAATATAAAAGGCGACAACATGATGCCCTAGCGTACCCTAGCTTGCCCTCCTTCGTCTCAAGTTTGTCTGGCAGATTTACGTAATTTACAATTCCGCCATTTTCAAAAGATTAAGCCTTGAGACAGTAAATATTTATAATTACTATTCTAGGCCATTAAATCTTTTCATTTTCGAGCGAACTCGTGTATCTCAACATAAAGTTATTCGAAAAAAGGAAGAATATACATATATAGCAAGATCCAAGTCGAGTTTCGGTAATTAAGGATTCGAATCAATGTATAGAAGATTCGAAACGAGTTATTCGCACACGATTCTGGTGAGCATTTCTTGATTATTTAGTTTTCAGGTTATTTTGTATAAATAGACAACTAGGGAAAAAAAATAAGATATGCTTACAATATTTCCCCTCACTATTACCTAACCACCAACAGAATTATAGCCACATAAATGATCGCGTGACGTCATAGTTTGCCGTCTACGTCACAACTCTTTGGCGGTTATCCGAATTTGTATTGAAAAGCCCGCGAAACCTGTTTTAATAACCGTTATTGTTCTTTATGCGCAGATGGATGTGCGTTTCTCCTCGATGTCCAAGTACGGCTCTGAAATAATTGCAAACTGATTTGTAATGCAGCTGCCGGGTTAAAATACGTTTCTCTGCGCAGGTGTTTCGTCTGCTAAAAGTTCCCCTGTTTTATGTCGCGCTGTTGCGTGCCGGTATTCTTTCCTGCTGCCTTTTTTTTCCGGGCGTCCGTTTCCATTAACGATTTTGAGGTTTAGCGAAAGTTCCGACACAAAATCCCGACCCCTAAATTAGCCAGGATTATTGATTAGCATTATTTTACTTCAGTTTTGTAATATCAATTCAGCTCCAACGTAAATATCAGTCGCCATTCACCATTACGAAAACCATAATAAAACCATAATAAAAACACTGATAATAAGGGCGGCGTCTAGCGTATATTTTTTTGCCAACCAGCATAGATGTTTGAGGTTTCAAAATGAACATCCTCGCCTTTGTAAATCCTTATAGTATGGTCTGTATATTTTGTTCATTAGGTTTTTATAGTATATAGTTACTTATAAGTGATTTTTGCCGGTATTTATGCGATATATTATTATACTTTTG
>NC_061836.1:3647588-3650088 GCF_019202785.1 Penaeus chinensis
AGAGAGAGAGAGAGAGAGAGAGAGAGAGAGAGAGAGAGAGAGAGAGAGAGAGAGAGAGAGAGAGAGAGAGAGAGAGAGAGGGGGGGGGGATAGACAGATATATAAATAGATAGGCAGAGAGAGAGAGAGAGAGAGAGAGAGAGAGAGAGAGAGAGAGAGAGAGAGAGAGAGAGAGAGAGAGAGAGAGAGAGAGAGAGAGAGAGAGAGAGAGAGAGAGAGAGAGAGAGAGAGAGAGAGAGAGAGAGAGAGAGAGAGCGAGAGAGAGAAAGAAAGAGAGAGAGAGAGGGGGATATATAGATAGTTAAATAGATAGACAAATAAGTAGACAGACACACAGATAGACACACACAGACAGAGGGAATCACAACAACACACTATTATGCAAAGAAAACAACCCTGTTCAAACTGATATACATTTACTTGCAAACTGTCATGTTTATCTAATAACATTATCGTGACATCTGAGTAAAATGATCAAAATGACACGATTCAAATTCATTCACAATCTCTTTTTTTCAGTAAAAGATACATATTTCAGGTAACGGTTTGCATATACACTTCTAACCTCGTCAGTGATACCATTGACATGTATTAACAGACTCAAATTCCAAGGTATGTATGTTGGGGAAGTTGGGGGGGAGGGGGAGAGGGAGAAGATGATGGTGTTGGTGGTGGGGGAGGGGGGGGGGAGGGGGAGAAGATGATGGTGTTGGTGGTGGGGGGGTGATAAGCGACTGATCGGCACGAACAATAATGATACTGAAACAAGGTATGTGTGAATATTCAGTATTTTAGCTCTCTCCCCCGTGTATCTCCAAAATTTCACGATGGAATTTGTTGATATGCGTCCTAAGCACTTCAAAAATACTTTACTTTATTGTTAACTGTTTCCTTTGTCTTGTCCTGTTCACTGGCATATGTAATAACTTTAATAAAAGATACTTGTTGCAATATGTAGCAATAAACACATAATATAACAGTAGTACAAGATTGCAATAAAGTTACCCAATTTTACCTTGTGTGTTGGCCAGTGTGGCGCTTATTTTAATAGTAAAGCTTTAACAACAACAACTATAATGATACCTATGATGACAATAATGGTAATGATAATAATGTTAGTAGTAGTAAAAATAATAATAATAAAGAAAATGAAAATGAAAATGAAAATGTAAATTATATTGATAATGATAATGATAATGATAATGATAATGATAATTATTATGATAATGATAATATATACTGATAATAATAATAATAATATTAATAATAATAATAGTAATAATAATGATAATACTAGTAATAATAATGATAATAATAATGATAATAATAATGATAATAATAGTAATGATAATAATAATGATAATAATAATAATAGTATTAATAATAATGATAGCAACAACAACATCAATGATATTAACAATAATAACGATAATGATAACGAATATACCAACAATAATAACGATAATGATAACGAATATACCAACAATAATAACGATAATGATAACGCATATACCAACAATGATATATATTCTAATGCTAACAACAAGAACACACACGTAACAGACAGGCATTCTAGAATAACTGTTCTGAAGAAAGTTATAGTCCCTCTGCATCAAATACCATCATTTTTACAAACAGTAATAAACCTCTAAACAGAACCATAACTTACTAAGTAACATTTGTCCGTTTAAGTTCCCCTGTTGGTTGAAATTGGTGTTTTAAAACATTTGGTGCAAACGTTTTTTGGTGTGAAGAGATGAGTGTGTGTTTGTGTCTGTATTTATGTTGATTTTTCGTCTATCTGTCTTATCTCTTTATCTATCTGTCTAGTCCGTTTCTCTGTCTTTATTTTTCTGTCTATTTGTCTGTCTATCTGTCTTATCTCTTTATCTATCTGTCTAGTCTGTTTCTCTGTCTTTATGTTTCTGTCTATTTGTCAGTCTATCTGTCTTTTCTCTTTATCTATCTGTCTAGTCCGTTTCTCTGTCTTTATTTTTCTGTCTATTTGTCTGTCTGTCCGTCTATCTGTCTATAAGTCTATCTGTCTATAAGTCTATCTGTCAGCCTATCTGTCTATCTAGATGTCTGTCCAGCTGTCTATCTATCTATCTATCTATCTATATAAAAAATGACGCTGTCTCTTTTATTTATTTATCGTATATTCCGTACCATCATTTATTATCTCAAACCCATTATATTTTTTTACAATCCTTTTTAATGCATGGAAATCCACATAAAGTCTATTACGTTCATAATTCTATTTTCATCAATGTCATTATCATCATTATCATTATTATCAGTCACTAGTTATCATCATGAATATTATCTTTATCCTGGTCATCATCACTGTTATAAGCCGTGTCATTATTACTACCATTGTCATAATCATTATTTTTTATTATTGTTGTTGTTTTCATCATCATCATCATCGACATTATTATTATTATTATCATTATTATTGTTGTTGTTGTTGTTGTTGTTATTATTAGTATTATTATTA
>NC_061836.1:3651688-3654188 GCF_019202785.1 Penaeus chinensis
CTCTCTCTCTCTCTCTCTCTCTCTCTCTCTCTCTCTCTCTCTCTCTCTCTCTCTCTCTCTCTCTCTCTCTCTCTCTCTCTCTCCATCCCTCCCTCCCTCCCCCCCCTCTCTCTCTTTCTCTCTCTCTCTTTCCCCCTCTCTCTCTCTCCCTATCTTTTGTGTATGTGCGTTTCTATCAGTTTTAGCCTTTGTCTGTCTGTCTCTCTAAACGTAGCTAACTAGCTTTTATATCTGACTCTCTGTATCTATATCTTATGTACGTATATCTTCCTGTCTATCAGTCGTTTATCTATACCGCCATCTATTTCCCTATCTATCTATACAGAATAAACAGGCTTATTCTTTTAAATTAAACTGTAAATGTTTTTCTTTGTCCATTTCTCCCTTTCTATTTTCTCTCTATTCGCTATGCACGTCTTTCGTCGAAGCTATCTTGCCTCAGTTTTAATTCTTATTTAGTTCCTTTTTATCGTGTGTTTTTGTTTGATTTGATATTTTTGAATGTTTTTTTTCTTTATCTTGTTTTTTTTCTTATTTTTCTTCATTTTCTACATATTCCAGAGATTTTAGTGTTGTTGTTCTCTTTCTCCTCTCTCTCTCTCTCTCTCTCTCTCTCTCTCTCTCTCTCTCTCTCTCTCTCTCTCTCTCTCTCTCTCTCTCTCTCTTTCTCTCTCTCTCTTTCTCTCTCTCTCTCTTTCTCTTTCTCTTTCTCTCTCATTCTCTCTCTCTCTCTCTCTCTCTCTCTCTCTCTCTCTCTCTCTCTCTCTCTCTCTCTCTCTTTCTCTCTCTCTCTCTTTCTCTCTCTCTCTCTTTCTCTCTCTCTCTCTCTCTCTCTCTCTCTCTCTCTCTCTCTCTCTCTCTCTCTCTCTCTCTCTCTCCCCTATTCTCCTTTTATTTGTTATTTTCTCAAATAATTAATCTTTTTTCTTTTGACTTTCTTTCCTCCGTTTCATTTTTCCTCGTATTTCTCTTTCGTTCTCTTTGTTTTTTTCTTCCCCTTCTTTCATTCCCTATTTCCCCTTCTTCCTTTCGTTATCTCTTCGGTCTTTATTTCCTATTAACATTTTCCCTGTCTTCTTCTCTTTCATTTTCTCTCCTCCTGCTATTTACTCGTTTTCCTTGGTTCCTTATTTTCTCGTAGTCTCCCTCTTCTCTTTACCCCTTTCTCTTCTCTTCTCCTCATCCACCGCTTTTCTTTCTCTCTCTCTCTCTCTCTCTCTCTCTCTCCTTATCCCTCTTTTTGGTCACTCCTCACCTTCTCCCTCCTTCTTCTTCTCCTCATTCCTCTTTTTCGTCGTTCCTCTCTCCATCTCTTGTTTTCCCTCTCTTTACTCATCCCTCTCTCCTTCTCTCCTCTTCCTCCTTCTCCTCATCTCTCTCTTCTTTTCTTCTCCCTCCCCTCCCCATCCCTATTTCCTTCTCCCTCTCTCCTCTCCTTCTCATCTCTTCCTCGTCTTTCTCTCCATCTCCCTCTTTCTGCTCATCCCTCTCTATTCCCACTCTCTTTCCTCGTTGCTCACTCCATCTCTCGTTCTCCCTCTCTTTACTATCCCCCCCTTCTTATTACTCTCTCGTTTTCCCTCCTGCTTCTACCCACTCTTCTCTTCCCCTCACTTCCCCTCCTCACCCCTCTCTCCATCTCTCCTTCGCCCTCTCTTTCCCTCTCTCCTTCCCTATCCCTCTCCCTTCTCCCCAACCCTCACTCCATCTTTCCATCTGCCTCTCTTCCTCACTCCACTCTCCTCTCCTCCTCCCTCACTAACCTCATTACTTATCTTTTCCTCCTTCTCCCTCTCCCTCTCCGTCTCTCCTTCTTCCTTCTTCCTTCTTCTCCTCCTCTCCCTCTCCATCTCCCCTCCTCCCTCTCTAACCTCATTACTTATCTTTTCCTCCTCCTCCCTCTCCCTCTCCGTCTCTCCTTCTTCCTTCTTCTCCTCCTCTTCCTCTCCATCTCCCTCTCTAACCTCCCTACTTATCCTCCCCCTCCTCCTCCTCCTCCCTCTCCTCCTCCACCTTTCCTTTCTTCTTCTCCTCCTCTCCCTCTCCATCTCCCTCTCTAACCTCCCTACTTACCCTCCCCCTCCTCCTCCTCCTCCCTCCCCACCATCCCCACCATCCCTCCCCCTCCTCCCTCCCCACCATCCCTCCCCCCTGCGCCGTGGATGAGCGAACCAGACAAGCCCAGTAACTCTGCTTTTATATTCAGCTCAGACCCCTAACGCCAGGCTTTTAAGAGACAGAAGCTTTTCATATCCTATAGAAATGTGCCGGGGATCTGAAGTACAGCTGAAGGGGAATGGGTGTGCGTCTACAGACACTTGTATAGTAGACACGTGTGCGTACGGAGGCGTTCGTTCGTACGGGCACACGTACACACAAACGTACATGTACACGCACATACACATACAGATACACACACACACACACACACACACACACGCACACACACACACACACTTTTACATATACGCACATGTACATGCATGCGTGTACAAAAAAC
>NC_061836.1:3681688-3686688 GCF_019202785.1 Penaeus chinensis
AGAGAGGAAGGGGGGTTAGAGAGGGGAAGGGGGTTAGAGAGTGGTGGTGGGGGAAAGAGAGAGGGGGAGGGGGTTAGAGAGAGGGGAAGGGGTTACAGAGAGGGGGAAGGGGTTAGAGAGAAGGGTAGGGGGTTAGACAGAGGGGGAAGGGGTTAATGAGAGGGGGAAGGGTTTAGAAAGGGGGAGGGGATTAGAGAGAGGTGGAAGGGGGTTAGAGAGAGGGAGAGGGGTTGAGAGTGGTGGTGGGGGTTGGAGAGAGGGGGAAGGGGTTAGAGAGAGGAAGAAGGGGGATAGAGAGAGGGGGAAGGGTTTAGAGAGGGGGAAGGGGTTAGAGAAAGGGGGAGGGGGTTAGAGAGAGGGGGAGGGGGTTAGAGAGAGGAGGAAAGGTTTAGAGAGGGGGAGGGGGTTAGAAAGAGGGGGAAGGGGTTAGAGAAAGGGGGAGGGGGTTAGAGAAAGGTGGAGGGGGTTAGAGAGAGGGGGAGGGGGTTAGAGAGAGGGGGAGGGGGTTAGAGAGAGGGGGAGGGGGTTAGAAAGAGGGGGAGGGGGTTAGAGAGAGGGGGAGGGGGTTAGAGAGAGGGGGGAGGGGGTTAGAGAGAGGGGGAGGGGGTTAGAAAGAGGGGGAAGGGGTTAGAGAAAGGGGGAGGGGGTTAGAGAGAGGGGGAGGGGGTTAGAGAGAGGGGGAGGGGGTTAGAGAGAGGGGGAAGGGGTTAGAGAGAGGGGGAAGGGGTTAGACAGAGTGTTATTGGAAGGGGGTAGGGCACGGGCAGGCACGGGGGGGGGGGGGGGGTAAAGGGCAAGTTGATTCTGACTAGAAGCTGGCTCTCGATATGTTCAGGAATAATCTCGTGTGTGTGTGTGATATGTACACACGTGAATGTATCTGTCTATCCCTCTATCTCTCTGCCTCTTTTTCTAACTCTCTATCTGTTTATCTACCTCGCTATCTGTCCATTTAGCTATCTATAAATAGAGCTGTCTATCTATTTATATCTATCTATCTATTTCGATTTATTGATCTATATCTTTATCTGTGTGTGTGTGTGTGTGTGTGTGTGTGTGTGTGTGTGTGTGTGTGTGTGTGTGTGTGTGTGTGTGTGTGTGTGTGTGTGTGTGTGTGTGTGTGTGTGTGTGTGTGTGTGTGTGTGTGTGTGTATGTGTGTGTGTGTGTGTGTGTGTGTGTGTGTGTGCAAGTTCCTGCGAGTGCGTGTGAGCGTGTGTATTTAACAAAACATCTATTCAGCTATGTATGTATCTACATGTACTGTTTATACATACGTACCCAAGTAAGCGTAAATCTATCAACCCCCCCCCCACCCCGCTCTCTCTCTCTCTCTCTCGCTCTCTCTCTCTCTCTTCCTTTCTCTCTCTCTCTCTCTCTCTCTCTCTCTCTCTCTCTCTCTCTCTCTCTCTCTCTCTCTCTCTCTCTCTCTCTCTCTCTCTACCTCCCTCCCTCCCTCCCTCCCTCTCTCTCTCTCTCTCTCTCTCTCTCTCTCTCTCTCTCTCTCTCTCTCTCTCTCTCTCTCTCTCTCTCTCTCTCTCTCTCTCTCCCTCCCTCCCTCTCTCTCTCTATATCTATTAATCTATCTATCTATCAATCTATCTACCTATCTATCTATATATATATATATCTATCAATCTATCTATCTATGAAACACACGTAGCAGGACCCAGCCAGCGAGACTTACATTGTGGTACCACGTGATCTTGTACACCTTGGGATTGGCTGTGACGGAACACCGGAAATAGACGTCTTTCTTCTCCTCTATCGCCTCCGCCTTCAGCATCCTTCCGAGCGTCAGGTGCAGCCGGGGGGCGACTGTAGGGGCGTGTGTGGGATGAAGGAGGAGGAGGAGGAGGAAGAGGAGGAGGAGGAGGAGGAGGAGGAGGAGGAGGAGAAGTGAGTGGTTAGTTTTTCTTTTTGTAATTATTATTATTTTTTCGTTGTGGTTTGGTCGTGTTTTATATATATATATATATATATATATATATATATATATATATATATGTATATATATATATATATTTTTTTTTTTTTTTTTTGGTGTTTGATTTTTTTTTTTTTTTTTTTTGATTGGTTAATTTCCAATATTGGGTTTATCATTATTTTAGAATTAATAAATAAGATTACAAGTGAGTATCTTTCTCAATTTCTCAAATCAATTTTCTTTTCTACAATATTATATTTCTATAGTATTTCACTTAACTATTTTCCACAGAGATTTTCACGAGGCTTCCAAATGTACAATTTTAGATCTGCTTTCCCCGAATTAATTAAACTCTGACGAATAAGTATATATAAATTAAAACGATTTACAATTGATTTCGTTCACCATGTTAGACGGTTTCGGTTTCCGGGTATTTCTCAACTAACTCAAAACGCACTATATTTAAAAGATAACTCAATTTCTATGGCACTGTGAAGTTGGGAGACCTTCTGACCCGTGAAACATCCCTTCTATAGCCAACGACCCCGGCCCTGTGATCTAATAAGGTAATTAGTTAACCCAGGTAGAAAATTGTTCTACCTCAGTCTTTTAATTTCCATTTTGTGTTTTTTAAGCAGAGGAGATGGGAAGAGGTGGTTTTTATTTTGTCTTTATTCCATAGACGATAATAATTATTGATAATGATATTAGAGAAAAAAATGTGGGGGGGAAAAATAAGATATTAAAATAAATGAATCATTAAATAAAGGAATTTGGCATGAGATGAATCACCAAAGAGCAGTAAAAGGAGAGATACAATTATAATCAAACAAGACTTGTTCACTGCATAATCAAAGTCATTCCGGACAATATCCCTAGCTACGCAGATACACACTTGCACATTGGCTATCCAAGCGGAGAATGCCTATGGTCCTATGAGCCATATATCACATTACCATAACGTTGATTTTTGCTCGTCTCGTCGCCGTTCTCGTAACATTTACCTAAATTTAGTATTAATTAATGGCCGTTATAACGAAACGAGAGAAACACTGAACTTCAAATAACTCTGTGAACAATGTTGTATGCATATAGAAACGTCGATTTTAGATAACATTTGGTTTTAACTATTATCATTAGTAGAGGGATATGACAAGTATTTAAGAGCTCAGAGTGCGGTGTAGAAACCCAGATGGAGACGTGTTTATATACGTATTCCGATCACTCACACTGTGCATGGCCGGTTCGCTGCATGGTAACGATTATCTGATGTCCAACTGACACCTTCATTTACGCTAGTTTAGTTATGAGAGTTGAATTCATAAGCATATATCAGTTGTTGTTTTTTGTGTGTGTATCTTGTAGCGAATGAAACCAATATTTTATGCATAAAAACATTATAGAAAAATAACTGATGACAAGGCAGAAACATTACCATCAAAAATGTGAATAAAACGTATTATGTTTCGTATATTTACGTCCCTGTAGTGGCATAATCTTTCGTCTTTCTCTCCACCTGGATGAGGATATTGCAATGATAGATCAATTGCAAATGGATGCTGCTTCGTTACATAACCACAATTCAGCGGAAACGGAATACATTTTTTTGTTTCAAATTGAATATCATAATTTAACACAATAATTTTGTGTTCATGGCAAATATTGGTTTACAACGCCATTACTCGGGATGGTATGATGAATGTATGCTATTAACCGCTCTGCAACTTGCTTATCTTGTCTCTTGCAACGAGAGAATGATGCAAATTGGCAAATATAACAAAGCGTTCGACTAAATAAGGTCATTTGTTTGAACGACAGCTGAACAGATCTGCAACTGAACAGACATGCGTTAGTGGAACGTAGCAATAAATTGTATCTCATTTATTGATGTCATGACGTCTAGCGCTGTTCTATAAAATATAATTTCATTTGTGGCTTTGAGCGTGTGTTAATGCTTGTCAAAGGCCTTTGTTCAACTAGGAATAACTGTGTGATAACTATTCTGTTGCTTTATCTACTATTTTACGGTTTATAAAATACAGGGCAACTATTCACACACACACACACACACACACACACACACACACACACACACACACACACACACACACATATATATATATATATATATATATATATATGTGTGTGTGTGTGTGTGTATGTGTGTGTGTGTGTGTGTGTGTGTGTGTGTGTGTGTGTGTGTGTGTGTGTGTGTGTGTGTGTGTGTGTGTGTGTGTGTGTGTGTGTGCGTGCGTGTGTGTGTGTGTACGTGTGTTTTATCATTTGTTTTTTTATCATCTAAGGCTAGGTACATTTAGACATTCTTGTTTACAACGAAATTATCTTCATAATGCTATTCATAATAATAATAACAATAATAACAACAACAATAATACAAAAAAAAAATCATTATCATCATCATCATAAAACACAAACACTTATTGCCTCAGTCAACGATAGCAACATCTGATAACATCTTACAGCATCATATCGTGAGCAACAGCAACAGCATCATAGAATCCTAACACGTTTTTCAAGGACGAAATGACAGAAGAAGTATGTTGAATGGATTAAGCTAGTATACTGTAAATACATTATAGGGACAACGCAAGACTCATTATACTGACGCGAGCCGTGGACACGAATGTGCGAGTGTGTATATTTATACTGCATGTATGAGTATGGGTGCCATGACATTCAATAGAACATAAATAACACAAGGTAGGAATTCTGCATATGCGTTACATCATATCCATAAAAAAAACGGATACATATGTGTATCTCCGAGCCGGTCCCTTTGACAGGTGGTAAATTGATACGAGATAGCTATGAGATTATATTACAAGTGCAGGTATCCTAGGGAAAGAACAGAAACAACAATAAAATAGAAGAAAAGAGAAAAAAGAACAAGAAAGGACAAGTACAGGCAATATATACATCTGGCTAATATTGTCGGTAATATTATCGGAGCGAAGGTAATATAAAAACGACAATATGAGATATACATATTCAGGCTTCAGCGTCTCCTTTCAGACGTTCCTCATGGTATTCAGAAAAGCGATTGGCTAATCTGTC
>NC_061836.1:3689188-3691688 GCF_019202785.1 Penaeus chinensis
AGAGGGCGTAGAAGCCTTCACCTGTCACCTGTCACGCTTCTCAAAGAAAGGAGGGACCGACAAGACAGCATAGCAAGGCAGGAAGACAGGGTGAGAGTGGGTGAGGGAAGGGGAAGGGTGGGTGATATGTGGGCTGGGGAGGAGGGGGGGGGGGTGAGAGGGTGGGTGAGGGGGAATGGGTGAGGGGTAAATGAGTGTGGGTTAAAGAGGGTGGACGAAAGGGTGGTTGAAGGGTTGAGGGTGGATGAGGATGAGAGGGATAGAGGGGATAGGGATAGGGATAGAGGAGGAGGAAGGAAAGGAAGAAGAATAGGAGGAGTAGGAAGGAAGAGGAGTAGAAGAAGAAGTAAGAAGACGAGGAGGAAGAAAGAGGAGAGGAGGAGGAGGAGGAGAAGAAGAAGTAAGAAGAAGAGGAGGAGGTGGGCTGAGGAGGAAGAAGGAAGAGGAGAAGGAGGAGGATGGTCGTGGGAACCTACACCTGCTTCCTGATAGTGGCTCGCCAACACTCCAATACTGAAGCACCGTGCATTGTTCTCTCACTTTGGACAGTCGGTAGCACGGGCGTCTACAGCACATGGGCGTGGGCGGGCTCGGTTTACCATTTTAGATAGAGGAAATATATTGTTTGCTGTTATGAAACACCAATGATAATTCTGGTCGTTGCCGTGGCTGCTATTATTATCAAAATAATAATATTGATACTTTATAATGGTATTTTATCATTATTTTTTTTTTTGATATCCGTTCCTATTTCCCATATTTTCCTTTTGATGTTACTAATAAAAAAAATCATATTAATAATAGTAAATGATGATAGCACGTATTATTTTTTTTATTTCTAATTTCACGCTGTTGTCGTTAATGCTTTAATGATGATAGGAATAACTAATGCCTATGTTGTGAATAACCATTATTCATCTTCCCATGTTAATATTGTCTAAAACTAATACCAAAACTAATATTGATACTAATCCCTTACTCACTTTACTACTAAGAACGAGGACAAAACTGTAATACCAAAGATAATGATGATAATAATAAGGGCAATAATAATAATAGTAGTCCAATACTAATGATAATGATAATAGTAATAATGATATATATAATAATAATGATAAAAATAATGATAATGGTGATAATAATAAATGATAATAATGAAAATATTACTATTTCTATCAATAACAAGGAATAACAAGAATGAAAAAAAGCAATAACAATAACATGACAACAATAACAATAACAAAGATACAATAAGAAAAATAATGATAACAATTACAATAATAACAACAATACTGAATTTAGAATCTTGAATTTAGAGTAATCACAACATCAACAGAAATAATAATAATAAAAACAATAATAACGATAATGATAATAAATAGTAACATTATCATTCTCGTCATATTTTACACTATGATTAATTCCCCCTTTCCTACATAGACGACACCAACGCTATAAACATCAAAATAAGCACGCACGTCTCATCGAAAACGGGGGCAGCCTATTGACAAAAAGACGAGGTAGTGAAACCGGGCGTTATTGACCGTAGAGTTCCACAGCGCCATTAGCCAACGAAAGCCATTTGTTGAGATGGTCCTGAAAACCTGCACTTAATACAGGTAGACCCTTACTCATACATCACGCCTGAATATTAATGCCACCCTCTGCCATTAGTGTTATTCATTACTTATTCGATACCGACTATTATTCTTTACCTTTCAGAAAGAGAAGCTGTCGATATTGGGAGATATTGTGAGCTTTGTATTTTCTGTTTTTTTTTCATATTTTGTTTCTTATTTTAATCTATTTTTGTCTTCAGCATGTATGACTTCAAAGAGAAGGGTGTAGAATGTTAGGATTTTATCTCATCGTAAATGGCATCATTATCATTGCTATCATTACCATAATAATACTAATCCTTATTGGTATCATCATCAATATCAAAAATATTTTCATTGTTATCATCATTATCAATATTATCATTATTGTTATTATATCATCATCATCATTACTATTGTTATTATTAATATTATTATTATTATCATTATTATTGTTATTATTATCATCATTATTATCATTATTACTATTATTATTATTAATATTATTGTTATTACTATTATTATTATCATTATTATTATTATCATTATTATCATTATTGTTATTTTCATTATCATCACTACTGTTGTTGTTACTGTTGCTGTTCCTATATCATAAAGATCATTATAATAATTGTCACTTATCACAATCATTATTTTAGTTATCACCTTTACTATTATTATCCTTAGCAGTTCCTTCAGTAGTAAGATCATAAATACAATTATCATCATCATCATCATCATTACCACGATCGTTATTCTCACTGTTATAACCATTAATATACGTAGCCTTCTGTGTGAGTCATTTTCTTGTCGCTATTACCTTTCTGAGATGAAATGTAATAACGTTTCAGTATTCGTTTGTGTGTAATTGCGTCAACTTTTATTAAACCTAAATTTAGTGA
>NC_061836.1:3699188-3704188 GCF_019202785.1 Penaeus chinensis
ATGTATATTATATATATTTTAAATGTGTATATATATATGTATATATATATACATAAAAACATATATAACTATATACATATAAATATATATAAAAAACATATATAACTATATACATATAAATATATATAAAAAACATATATAACTACCTCTTTCCTCTCTTCGTTCTCCCTTTCTTTATTTCCATTTCCTTCTTCCCCTGCCCGTCCCTCCTTTTCTTTCTCTTTACCTCCCTCCCTTCCGGTCCTTCCAGCCAATGGTGTCGGAAAATCTAATTCCATATACTCGATTCGTGTGTTCAATAACGATTAATTCCCCCGTGTAAAAAAAACTTTTCTTTGCGCGTCACTTCTTCTTCGTTTTGCCTTCCCCCCCCCCCCCCATTTATCGTTCCCTCTGTATTTATCTTCCCCTGTTGCTTTGTTCTTTGCATTCATCTTCTCTTATTCTGTTCCAGCGCATTTATCAGTCTCTTTTTTTGTTCCCACAGGAAGAGGAGGTGGAGAGTGAGGGCGAGGGGAAGGAGGAGGAGGTGGAGGAGGAGGAGGGAGGAGGAGGAGGAGGAGGAGGAGGAATAAGGAAAGGAGAAGGAGGAAGAAGAGGAGAAGACGAAGGGGAGGGGAAGAAGGAGGAGGAGGAGGAAGAGAGTGGGGGGGGGGGAGTCCACTGCAATGGTCTCTTCCTCTTTATCTTCCTCTATTCCTGTTCCTACTACGTTTATATTCCCTAAACTCTGTTTACACTGCACTCGCCCATCTCTGTCTTCACTCCATTTCATTCTCTCCCCTTATTTAAATTCCCACCGCCTTTATCGTTTTATATTTCTATTCCCACTGAATTTATCGTCCACCATTTTCGATTATGTTTCCGTTCCCACCACCTTTATCTTATCCTGTCCCTCATCTCTGCATTTAACATCTATTTCTGTCCCCACTGCCTTTATTCCCCCCCCCCCCATTTCTACCCCCACTATATTTGATCTTTTCCCATTTCATATATCCTTCCTTTTCACTTATTCACCATTTATTCCCTGCTCGCTTTGGACTCTGCTCCTCAAGCCCTGTCACGTAATATCTTATTCCTTTTAATATCAAAATGTCAGCGAACAAGCTCTCTCTTTCACCCTCTCCTTTCAATACCTTTCAAAGGCCTCGTCACAGATGTCCCTCTGTGAATTCCTGTCATAAATGTCTTCTATTCCATATGTCTTCTATTCCATAAATGTCTTATATTCCATAAATGTATTTTATTCCTGTCATAAATGTATTTTATTCTTTTATTGCTGTCATAAATATCTTGTATTCCTGTCATTTATGTCTTCTATTCCATAAATGTATTTTATTCCTGTCATAAATGTATTTTATTCCAGTCATAAATGTCTTGTATTCCTGTCATAAATGTCTTCTATTCCTGTCATAAGTGTCTTCTACTCTTGTCATAAATGTCTTTTATTCCAGAAATGTCATCTATTCCTGTCATAAATGTCTTCTATTCCATAAATGTCTTCTATTCCTGTCATAAATATCTTTTATTCCTGTCATAAATGTCTTTTATTCCTGTCATAAATGTATTTCATTCCTGTCATAAATGTCTTCTATTCCTGCCATAAACGTCTCGTATTCGATAAATGTGATAAATGCCTTGTATTCTTGTCATAAATGTCTTCTATTCCTGTCATAAATGTATTTCATTCCTGTCATAAATGTCTTCTATTCCTGCCATAAACGTCTCGTATTCGATAAATGTGATAAATGCCTTGTATTCTTGTCATAAATGTCTTCTATTCCTGTCTTAAATGCCTTTTACTCTTGTCATAAATATCTCGTATTCCTGTCATAAATGTCTTCTATTCCTGTCATAAATTTCTTGTAATCCTGTCATAAATGTATCATATTCCTGTCATAAAAGTCTTCTATTCCTGTCCTAAATATCTTCTGTGTCATATATGTTCTTTTTTTCAACCCTTCTCTACCCCCCCCCCCAAAAAAAAAAAAAAAAAAAAAATCACTCATAAATATTTCTAAAACCTTATCATATATGTTTCTCTTTCAAAACCCCTGCCACACGTCTCTCTCAGTCACCCTGCCCCTGTTTCTTTGAAACTCCCCTGTCCCTGTCGTTTAATTCCCTTGTTCCTGTCTCTTCCCAATTCCCCTGTTCTTGTCTCTTCCTTAACCCCCCCCCTGCCACACACGTCTCTTTCAATCACCCTGTCCCTATTTCCTTCAAACTCCCCTGTCCCTGTCTTTTAACTCCCCTGCCCCTGTCTCTTCCCGATTCCCCTGTTCTTGTCTCTTCCTAAACCCCCTATTACTATCTCTTTCAAGCCCCCTACCGCAAATGTCCCTTTCCCTTCCCGATCCCCTGGCGCAGATGTCTTGCCCGCAAACCCTGTCAGATGAGTCCCTCTCCAACACCCATTACATGTGTCCTCCCTAACCCTCGTCATATTTCTACTCTGTGGACGTTATATTTCTACCCTCTTTTCCTGCGTCAGATATCAAGCCACATTCCCTTCCAAGCTGCGTGACTTGCATTCCTGTGCTCTCTGTCTCTCCATTTCTCTTTGTCTTCTCTCTTTCTATTTTTCTCTCCCCTTCTTCTTTTGTTTCTGTCTTTGTATGTCTTTTTTTATGCCACTTTCTTTGTGTGTCTCTTTCTATATCTGTCTGATTGTCTGTCTGTCTGTCTGTGTCTGTCTGTCTGTCTGTCTTTCTATCTGTCTGTCTGTCTGTGTCTGTCTGTCTGTCTGTCTGTCTGTCTGTCTGTCTGTCTGTCTGTCTGTCTGTCTGTCTGTCTGTCTGTCTGTGTCTGTCTGTCTGTCTGTCTGTCTGTCTGTCTGTCTGTCTGTCTGTGTCTGTCTGTCTGTCTGTCTGTCTGTCTGTGTCTGTCTGTCTGTCTGTCTGTGTCTGTCTGTCTGTCTGTGTCTGTCTGTCTGTGTCTGTCTGTCTGTCTGTCTGTCTGTCTGTCTGTCTGTCTGTCTGTCTGTCTGTCTGTCTGTCTGTCTGTCTGTCTGTCTGTCTGTCTGTCTGTCTGTCTGTCTGTCTGTCTGTCTGTCTGTCTGTCTGTCTGTCTGTCTGTCTGTCTGTCTGTCTGTCTGTCTGTCTGTGTCTGTCTGTCTGTCTGTCTGTCTGTGTCTGTCTGTCTGTCTGTCTGTCTGTCTGTCTGTCTGTCTGTCTGTCTGTCTGTCTGTCTGTCTGTCTGTCTGTCTGTCTGTCTGTCTGTCTGTCTG
This sequence comes from Penaeus chinensis, assembly GCF_019202785.1. Lineage (NCBI taxonomy): Eukaryota > Metazoa > Arthropoda > Malacostraca > Decapoda > Penaeidae > Penaeus > Penaeus chinensis. The sequence goes on from NC_061836.1 coordinate 3,702,418, forward strand.
TCTGTCTGTCTGTCTGTGTCTGTCTGTCTGTCTGTCTGTCTGTCTGTGTCTGTCTGTCTGTCTGTCTGTCTGTCTGTCTGTGTCTGTCTGTCTGTCTGTCTGTCTGTCTGTCTGTCTGTCTGTGTCTGTCTGTCTGTCTGTCTGTCTGTCTGTGTCTGTCTGTCTGTCTGTCTGTCTGTCTGTCTGTGTCTGTCTGTCTGTCTGTCTGTGTCTGTCTGTCTGTCTGTCTGTCTGTGTCTGTCTGTCTGTCTGTCTGTCTGTGTCTGTCTGTCTGTCTGTGTCTGTCTGTCTGTCTGTCTGTCTGTCTGTCTGTGTCTGTCTGTCTGTCTGTCTGTCTGTCTGTCTGTCTGTGTCTGTCTGTCTGTGTCTGTCTGTCTGTCTGTCTGTCTGTCTGTCTGTCTGTCTGTGTCTGTCTGTCTGTCTGTCTGTGTCTGTCTGTCTGTCTGTCTGTCTGTCTGTCTGTCTGTCTGTGTCTGTCTGTCTGTCTGTCTGTCTGTCTGTCTGTGTCTGTCTGTCTGTCTGTCTGTCTGTCTGTCTGTGTCTGTCTGTCTGTCTGTCTGTCTGTCTGTCTGTCTGTCTGTCTGTCTGTCTGTCTGTCTGTCTGTCTGTCTGTCTGTCTGTCTGTCTGTCTGTCTGTCTGTGTCTGTCTGTCTGTGTCTGTCTGTCTGTCTGTCTGTGTCTGTCTGTCTGTGTCTGTCTGTCTGTGTCTGTCTGTCTGTCTGTCTGTCTGTCTGTCTGTCTGTCTGTGTCTGTCTGTCTGTGTCTGTCTGTCTGTCTGTGTCTGTCTGTCTGTCTGTCTGTGTCTGTCTGTCTGTCTGTCTGTCTGTCTGTCTGTGTCTGTCTGTCTGTGTCTGTCTGTCTGTCTTAACTCCTCATTCTTCCTCATAAACTTCCCTTGTCAATCATCAGGATCATCACTCTCATCACCTGTCACCTTCATCACCTTCGTTACCTCAACATCCTCATACCTTTCCCCCCCCCCCCCATCATATCATCGCATTCATCATGTCATCATCTCATCACCCTCATTACCTTCGTCACTTTATCAACTCATCAACTTCATCATCTTCGTCACTTTATCAACTCATCAACTTCATCACCTTCGTCACTTTATCAACTCATCAACTTCATCAACTTGATCACTTCATCGCCATCATCATGTCATCACCTCAACACCCTTCCTCACCCTCATTACCTTCATCAGTCTATCACCTCAACACCGTCAATACCTCATCACCCTTCGACCTTTACACCCTTCCCCTTCCTTCTCCCCCCTCCCCCCCCCTAAACACGTCCTCCTCGTTGTTCTTTTGCAACACAATTCTATTTTTTCCTCCTCTTTCTCCCCATTCTTGCTTACTCTTCTATACCCACCTTCGTTATATATTCTCTGTGTCCTCGAGTATCCCCTCTCTATCTCTATATGTTCCTTCCACCTTTGTCTTCTCTCTCCCTCTCCCTTCTCCTTCCCTTTGCACGTTCCCTCCGTCCTTCCCTATTCTCCATTCGTCTTCGTAGCGTTCGGTCTTTGTATTTATTATCTCCATCCTTACATATTTCTCGGTTCTTGTGTATTATTCTTATTCCTATTCTATTTACCATGCTTCGTTCCTGTTCTTATTGCCTTAATCATCTTATTCTCCTGTTCCTATTGCATTTATCATCGTCTCTCCCTGTTCCCACTGCATTTCCCATCCTCTGTTAATATTTCTACTGCATTTATTCTCCTCCGCTTCTATTCCTTTCGCATTTATCCTCCTCTATCTCCATT
>NC_061836.1:3709188-3714188 GCF_019202785.1 Penaeus chinensis
CAACCGTCAGCCTCGGAGTTCAATAAAAAGTTGGTTTATCGAACTCTGAAAGATCCAATTTCTTTTGACAAAGACAGAAGGAGAGAGAGAGAAAAAGAGAGAGAGAGAGAGAGGAGAAAGAGGGAGAGGGAGAGGGAGAGGGAGAGGGAGAGGGAGAGGGAGAGAGAGAGAGAGCGAGAGAGAGAGGGAGGGAGGGAGGGAGGGAGGGAGGGAGGGAGAGAGAGAGAGAGAGGGAAAGAAAGAGAGAGAGAGAGAGAGAGAGAGAGAGAGAGAGAGAGAGAGAGAGAGAGAGAGAGAGAGAGAGAGAGAGAGAGAGAGAGAGAAAGAAAAAGCCGAAGTGAGATAAACAAATAAAATAAAAATTAAAGAAACAGAGAATATCTAAAGACTTCCGCGTTCCGATGTTACCAAATAGAAAAAACAAACAAAGAAAAAAACGAAGCAACGGACTCAAATACAAAACGGAACGACTTACAAATATCTTTTTTTTCTTTAAATACTTCCTCGATTTTTAAAAATTCTTTGTTTAAAAACCAATCAATCAAATAAATGTAGAATCAGTATGATAAATGATAAATGATAAATGATAAATGATAATGATAACAATAATAATAACAATAATAATGGTAATGGTTATAATAATGATAATGATAACGGTAACCATAATGATAATGACTATAACAAAGACAGTGACAATTATAATGATAATACTACTACTAATGATAATGATAATAACAATACGACTACAAAAAAACAAAAAACAAAATAACAACAAACTACCAACAGCAAATACAGATGACGGAGGCAAACAATGATAATCCATTTTCACGCTGATTGCAAATATCACCGAACTCTCACAGGCAATATATACGTTGACGATACTATTAAGAGTAATTACATTCCTTAATGACTTCCCTGATTCAAATATCACCACTCGCACGATGCATTGCCGAGGAGGGTACCAATAATACGTACTTTACTTTGAATTAGTGATGCATATGAAGATATCATTAACAGAGATGGTAATGAATGGCTCTTCCTAATATCGTAGGAGGGTTAAATGTAGAACGTTAAGCAAATATTGATGATATTGGTGATAATGTTGCTCATGATGAGGCTATTCCTGTCGTATGCTGTAATCTACATGCAAGGTGGATGTCGTAAGTATTGGTCTACTTAACGGCTATTGCTAAATTCAGGCTTGTTACATAACGGTGTATGGCATAACTCTTTTTCCTTCGTCGAGATAGCATTTACTTGATCTGACATACGTTTAGCATAAAATAATCATTACGTGTTTATCGGCGCTATATTATTTGACAGTTAATGTGTTAGGATGGAGCCATTTCCTCTATTTAATATAAGCATTAATTCATCATTTATGCGTGTATCTATACGTGTAATAATCTAGCTATTCAGTTTTTAATCAATTAAGGATGTGTTTACGTAGATATAAATACTGTATGGCGCCGTTTATAATATGTTACAATTACGGTATCTTTTGTAGCAAAATATTTTGTTTTATCATATTCCAAAGATACTAACTTTCTGATTTCATGTAAACCCTCAAACAAGTCTAATATTCCCGAGCGTTTTCTTCAATAAACCGTGGTATTATTGTAAGTGTTTTTTTTTTTTTGCAGAATTATCGGTTCACCTGTGTCCAGAAATAATTGAAACTTTTACCGTGTTTATGCTGACACGTTTTCATTACAGATATTTTCCCTCGGAGTTCTCAATTTGCCGATCATATTTACAACTAAAACATCTTTACATGTTTACGATGATAATGCCGATGTTATGACCTGTTTTCGATAAGTATTATAAATATCTTAGATTTACTGACTAGCGATGTTATAAATATTTTTAAGAGTTATTGATTTGCGTGGCTATATACCTTTCGTTATTAACTTATGCTTTCGATAATAGGTTGTTATTATTATCATTATTTTTAGATTGTATCTATACCCAACTAAACACTTTAAAAACACGTTTCGAGTATGTGCTGGCATTTTAGATATATATTTTCAATGCTATTGGTTCCAAATCTAGTATAATAACTAGCATAAGTTCGTACTATTATTTCTTGCTCTTTAGCTAGCCTTCTGCATAAAATCTTCGTTTTTTTTTTTTTTTTTTTACATTTTACCTTATCATATCTAGTATTATCTATTTTACAGAATTTCGAAATATTCATATTCATCAAATTCAGGATAGAAGCTAGCAAGTACTTTACCAGTCCTCAATAGCGTAAAAACACACACACACGATGCCTGCTTTTGAAAGGACGCAAAACTCTCGCTGATGGTTGACACTGAAAGGATCAGGAACTTGCGAGTAGCTTTGGGCGTCTTTTGTGCGTCGCTTTGGTTGCTGACAGGCGTCGAATACAGGCTGGCAGGCAAGCACACACACAGACACGCACACGCGCGTACACACACAACTATATATATATACACACACACACACACGCGCGCGCGCGCGCGCGCGTGTGTGTGTGTGTGTGTGTGTGTATTTATACCTAGATTTATATCTTTCTATTTAGCTAGCTATCTATACACACACAGATTTTTCTCTAGTATTCCCTTTGATAAATGTTAATGCTAACGGCAACATTACATCCTCAATGAAAACGCAGCAGCAGCATACATTCTCATGAATGCTAGATAAGTACGTAAATAAAAAGGTAATGCTGTAGCGACCTTTTACTACAGTTTTGCTAAAGTTGATATCATTTTCAATTTTCATTTCATTTAAGATTAAACGTCATGCATTATCATTGTTTTTTGTCATTTGAATTGTTGTTGTTATCATTTATTACCATTGCCATTATTGTGGTTATCGTAAGTATCATTATTATATCATTTATATAATGTTTTGTATTTGTTGTTGTTGTCATTATTACCATAGCTTTTACTGTGCCTATTGTTATCATTATCATAGCTTTTACTGTGCCTATTATTATCATTATCATCATCACTATTAATGATTATAATATTTATTTATCCTCGTCATCACCTTTACATTTCACATAATTTTATCTCTGCTATTTTTGTTACCTTATTATCCTCACTTTATCTCAAAATATTTTCGGGCGAAAAACGTATAACTATTATAACGAAAAGTTTCTTTCACTTCTTTTTATTTCTTATTATCATTTTATTTTTTTTGAGTGTATGCTATTCATATACTCCATAACTAATTTCAAATAATTCGTAAAAATCCTCCTCTTTTCCGAGGATATTACACACAACCATTAATTAAACCATAAATGTGTCTTCTACAGGAATGGAAATCTGATTTACAAATTTAAAATTTCTAAATATTACTTCCTCCATGATTTATGTCTGCATATATATGTCCATATCTACACAGACACATACACCTCTATGTGTTAACTCTATTGTCTGTCGGTGTGTCCTGTTTGCTTCTATCTATCTGACTGTCACATATGTTATCTCTCTATTGTCTATCTGTGTCTAGTTTGCATCTCTGTCTGCCTGTTTCTCTAATATTTGTTTCTCTTTTTGTTTTCCTGTCTATCCATTTCCTGTCTGCATATATGTCTACCCATCTATCTATCGTCTACCTACCTATTTGTCTGTCGGTCTGACTACGTGTTGTTCATATATCTATCTATCTATCTACCTACCTACATACATATACATCAGTCTACCCAATAATCCGGCTATTTGTTTATCAATGTTTCAACCCATCTATCAACCTACTTACAAACCTGCCTATCTATCTATCCATCAACCTATCCATCTATCCAGCGATCCAGTCTCGCAATACAGGTCGACTCCCCCCCCCCTCCCCCCCTTCTACACGACCACACCATACAAAATGATTACATTTGCATAATCCATTGAGGGGCTTTGCAAATGAATAGACTACACACTTCCATTTGGTTCTGTACTTAATGCTACGTTACATAAATAATGATGTACAGAGCTGGTGCCATCTAGCGGATATCGCTGCAGATGGATGTACATTAATGAATATGCTATGTGTACAAGGAGAGGATCAAGCGTGTGTACATTCTCGAAAGTGTGCTTCGGGAAAATGATGTACTTCGAGTGAATGTACTAACTGTGTGCGTCGATGTGTGCTTAAGTACGATACAAATGAGATGTTGCCAGAAGGTCTGTCAATTTAGGTTAATGAAGAATGGGTCTTTCTCTCTGTGCTTGTTAAATAATTGCTGTTTTCTTCTTTATTCTGGCTTCGTTGAGGCTTTTTCTCTCATTCTGTTTCTATTTCTCTTTATTTCTATTTTCTTTATCTCTCTCATTCTCTCCCCCCCCCCTATATCTCTCTCTCTCTCTCTCTCTCTCTCTCTCTCTCTCTCTCTCTCTCTCTCTCTCTCTCTCTCTCTCTCTCTCTCTCTGTGTGTGTGTGTGTCTCCCTTCCCTCTTTCTCTTTTTCTCTCTCTCTATTTATCTCTACCTATCTCTGTCTATTTCTGTCTATCTCTATCTCTGTGTCTCTCTCTCCCTCTATTTTCTCTATCTCTCTCATTCTCTCTCTCTCTCTTTCACTCTCTCTCTCTCTCTCTCTCTCTCTCTCTCTCTCTCTCTCTCTCTCTCTCTCTCTCTCTCTCTCTCTCTCTCTCTCTCTCTCTCTTACTCCCACCCTATGCCTCTGAATTAGAGAGAAGTAGAAGTAAACAGATAGACGAATAGATAATCAGGCAGTTATATGAATAGGTAGGTATACAAACAGGCAGCAAAACGGCATATACCACACAAGCATACACGCACACACACACACACATATTCACATGTGTGTGTGCGTGCGTGCATGCGCATATAAATAAATAAATGAATAAATAAATTGAACCGCGTTCATGTTGACAAATGTATAAAAGGTATGATTGAGAATGAATATCTTCACAATACAAGAGATGTATTTGACCGGTTTCGACTTTGTCTTCGTCAGAAATACATGTACATTTATATAAATATATACATGTATTTAGATATATGTATATCTAAATA
>NC_061836.1:3741688-3751688 GCF_019202785.1 Penaeus chinensis
ATATATACAAATATTTATATATATTGTATATATATATGTATATATATAATATTATATATATATATATATGTGTATATGCATATAGTACATATATATATTATATATATACTATATATATAATAATATACATACATACATAAATATATATATATATACAAATGTATATATGTATATATATATGTATATGTATATATATAACATTTATTTTTATTATATATATTTATATACATAAGTATATATATATATATATATATATATATATATATATATATATATATATATATATATATGTATGTATATGTGTACATATATATACATATATATATATGTATATATATATATATATATATATATATATATATATATATATATATATCTGTGTGTATGTATGTATACACACACATATACATATTTTTTTGTAAATATATATGTATATATATACACACATATGCGTGTGTGTACGTATGTATACATATATATGCATGTGTATGTGAACATATCTATAGCAAAACAATATCCAGGCTTAATAATATAAACCCTTCTTTCCTCACCATAGACGGCAAGCCCAAGCCACAGAACCACACCCGCGCAGGTCCTAAGGAGCAACTCACCTGTGGCAGTGGCGGTGAAGAGCAGGTGAGCGAAGATGATGACGCAGGTAAGGAGATCCATATCAGCGGGTGTCGAGACTCAGCGAGGGAGATGAACTGGGAGGCTGTGACCTGACATGATTCACGGGGTCGACATGGAATGGTCACTGACCCGGTGGTTCACTCATGCTCTGAGGCCTTCGAGTGCTCACCACGAAGCACAAACACACTTGGACTGCACATAATTTTCTACACTGATTCTCTAGCTTGCTGTTCGGTGCTCTCACTCGTTATTTTTTGAAGTACTATGTATGCTTTTGATATTCGTTTTTTTTTCTATTTGTTTCGTAAATGGTAGGATTCTTTTATGCCTCAACTATAAGCCTGAAAAAATGAACGTTCATTTTAGAACCGCCGTTTTTTTTAATTCCCTTTTTTTAAGCGGTATCATAACGTTTATGAAACTGATATTAAATCGACACTTCAAAAAAAAAAACGAAAAAAAAACGAAATCGAATGAAAAGTCTACGAAAAAAAAAAAAAAATCAATTCACGAGCACTCAGGTATCTATATATTTTTTTCTTTGCGCACGAACCTCCTACTCTGTAAGCTATCACTCTGTCTCCATTAAAACCGCAAAAGGTAGAAGCTGCACCACAAACCGTGAACGACGATTACGCAAACGGTGCATTTGGACTATTGTGGACTTGGAAGTTTCACGCCGTTTTTTTTGCTCCCTCGGCAATATCATAAGTGATATTATCTCCCCAGCTCAGAAGAACAATGGAAGCCACAAGACGAGCAACATTCGTGGCAAGTGCTTTGCAACATGGACGAGGCAGTCCGGTAAACAATGCTGGTAGATCCTTCAACACGGCGAGAGAAAAATTCGTGGCAGAAGCAAAACTCTAATACTTTTGAACCTTGCACCATTTCCTGCCAAAGGCTGCAACATCCACGCCATCTTTTGTGCGGAGAGAGAACCACACACTTACGCCATCTATTGAGTAGCGAGCGAACTAACGCGCAGGTCTGACCGGCTCCCAGCTACCTCGACAGATAGCACTCCTCGCACACACAATCGATCTATCTCAGGTCTTATTATAATGTCCACAATTCTTCTTGTTGAGTGTAAAATGTCTCGGTTATCTTCTTCCTGTCGTAGGGAATAATGTCACAGTCTGTATCTCTCTTTGTAAGCCTGTTTTCCCTCTCACTTTCTCCGGTCTCATTCGCTTTCTGTCTCTTTCTCTCTCTCTCTCCCATCGCTTTCACTTTGCGCGTGTGTTTTTCTCCCTAGTATCAGTTTTACACTCAGGCAAAACTGTTTGCATGAGTTTGAGATTGTTATCATGTTTCTCCAGAGATACCTGATTGCGTAGCTGCTGGCGTGCGGTTGTCTAACACAAATAAGGCCTGGTAAACACAGCTATCGACCGGGACGCATGTGATGAAGTTGTTAACATGATTTTATTTCGGCTGTGGAAGAGATGCGCGAGTGACGAATGTCGCGCGTGAAATGAAGGGGGGGAAACTTATCGTCAAGTGTAGCGAAGCAAGTCCCCGGATTGATGGTTGGGTTGAGAATGGTGGCACGCACCATAACTCATCTAGTGTAATGGCCAGGCGAAATATGGTGTCATCATCCCCTACCCAAGCGCGAATATATTTTCAGCCCAAAATCAAAATTAAAAAAAAAAGTGTATGAGCGTTATAGTGTATGTGAGGTATGTACCCCCTCTTGCCACTGAATTTTATTGTACACACGCATACTTGTACGTGTATAAATCTTCTTATTTGCCAGAACTAACTCACAGCACTATTTGTCGACGTTAATACAGTCTTTACCTTTCCCTCCATATCATTAGGATCACGTCACCAAACGCACACACTACCTGCCATTACTATTCTTCCCACAAATCTCTCGGACTGCAATGCAATTACGTGACTTTACTATATTCCTGTACGCAGAAGAGGGGTATACACACGATAGAAGGGCCTAATGTAAATAGATTATCTTTTTAAAACGAAATAACCACTTCTTCATCGACGACAGCGGAGAAAACATGCACAACTCTACGGTATCATTCCGCCCGATTTCACCACAGAGCTTCCAAGATAAATACTCGGCAAAAAAGGGGAGAAAAAAAGGAACAGAAAAGGAAAGTGAAAAATAAGGAAGCAGACAAATCGCAGCATCCCACGAACCTCGTTATCATGATGGTTCTCCCACGCATGTATCAGGACACCAACATGATGCAGTTTGCGAGTAAATGTTGGAACAAAATAACCTCCACATACCCAGCTCCGGGCGAGCGAACGCAACAAGGACATAATACCTTGAGCTTTCATATGTGTTTTGGAAGATATATTAAATTAAATAAAAGAGGAAAATCTCTGCGCCTCCAACAATATCTGCATAACATTTTTTTGATGGATTTTCCCTAAGCCATCGCTCAGAAGAAAATAATAAAATTATTTGATAAAACATTCCTAGATTTTAGACAGGAATATACTTCGGAAAAATAATACTAACCTCGGGATTTATGGAACAGCTATAATCAATGTCATGATATATAATACGTAAATTTCGATTCCATCCCTGGTATATCATAATGACATAGCAACTGCAAGAAATAAGCGTTGAGAGAGAGAGAGAGAGAGAGAGAGAGAGAGAGAGAGAGAGAGAGAGAGAGATAAATCATTATAACTACGTCCTTATTACCAAATTTGATTGATCTCGATATTGCTGAATTTAGATGCATTATCTTCATTACATGTATCTAACACCTCCTAAATATATACTATGATAATGACGCAAACAATAATTCACGATACAGACATTGGTAAGGATATTGATAATGAAAGTAATATCTTTTTATCATTCCAATTATCAATGTTAACATTATCAAACCTTACCTTTACTTTGATACATATATAAAAGGATCCTTATTGTTTATTGAAGTTATATATTTCGAAAGATAGAGAGCTATTATCGTCTACGTCTCCTCCAAGTGTTAAGTTGCTCTACTGTTGTTTATTCTGTCCTCGTTTTCTTTTAAGATGACAAGAGTATGTTATTTATAACTTCACTGTCAAGCTAATAACAACTATTATTCTTCTCAGTTAGAATAGTTTATCAAAAATTCTTTGATAACGGCAGAAGAAATGCTAATTAATTTTATAGTCTGAAATTAAGATGTTCCTTTACTGTAGTGTTTTATGACTGATCATTAAAGTTTACAATATGATTAATACTTTTCGATTTAACACTTTCATTAATATCACTTTCATTAATTGGAGAGAGAGAGGGAGAGAGAGAGAGAGAGAGAGAGAGAGAGAGAGAGAGAGAGAGAGAGAGAGAGAGAGAGAGAGAGAGAGAGAGAAAGAGGGAAAGAGAAAGAGAGAAAGAGAAAAAGAGAAATAGAGAAAAAGAGAAAAAGAGAGAAAGAAAGAGAGAGAGAGAGAGAGAGAGAGAGAGAGAGAGAGAGAGAGAGAGAGAGAGAGCGAGAGAGAGAGAGAGAGAGGCTGAGAAAGAAAGAGAGAGAGAGAGAGAGAGCGAGAGAGAGAGAGAGAGAGGCTGAGAAAGAAAGAGAGAGTTAGAGAGTTAGAGAGAGAGAGAGAGAGAGAGAGAGAGAGGCTGAGAAAGAGAGAGAGAGAGAGAGAGAGAGAGAGAGAGAGAGAGAGAGAGAGAGAGAGAGAGAGAGAGAGAGAGAGAGAGAGAGAATCATCCCTTCACACTTTACTGGCTCATCTTATTTTGCGAACTTTTCAATATAACGGATTTAGACTTTCTTTCTTCCGCATATCATCAAAAACAAGATACGAATCTAAAATTATAACACGGACTAGGAAATAGGTCTGACATGAACTTCCCTATCGTACATATTATAAGAATGATTGAAATATATTTTATTCAATACCTACCGCAGTTATTCCGATGACTAATGTAATATTCATTCACGAAATTAATCATCTTTATGAACACAGTAATCATTAGTAATATTTTCCATCAATGATAGGGGTTCATTAGTGTTCATTGCAGTGATCAACTTTTCAGATTATAGCAGCTAACTAGTCTCCCTTCAAATAATGTTCTAAGTAATTCTATTCATATTTTTCATCACAATGTGCTTTACAACGTTACGAGTAATCACCACACAAAATATCCATCTCCATTTATACACACACACACACACACACACACATATATATGTATATATGTGTGTGTGTGTGTGTGTGTGCGTGAGTGCGTGAGTGCGTGTGTGTGTGTGTGTGTGTGTGTGTGTGTGTGTGTGTGTGTGTGTGTGTGTGTGTGTGTGTGTGTGTGTGTGTGTTTATATGTGTGTCTATGTGTGTGTATGTGTGTATTTCTGTGTGTGTGTTTGTGCGGTTGTGTGTGTGCGTGTGTTCGTATGTGTGTGTTCGCGTGTGTGTGTGCGCGTTTATGCATGCAGTTATATACGCAAACTGGGAAAATTTTCAAGCAAATACCATAAAATCTCCAAACAACCAAATTAAAAAAATCAGAAAATTAAATTTGAGAATCCACATATTTTAAATATCGACAATGTTCTTCATTCTTTGCACTTTCCAGGGGTATAAATACGGCAAAAACACTCGCCCTATGCACGAAGGAAAGAAAATTAAGTCTATGCATGATAAAAAAGGAGAGAAAGAATTATAAATCCTCATTTTACGAGAAAAAAAAAAAATCTTTCAAGATACAGTAAAAAAAAAAAAAAAAAAAAAAAAAACCTGTTTTCTATAATATTACTTAGTATAGGTTTAGCATTAGCTTCACCCGATCGAGCAAAACTTTTTCCTTAAAGCTCTCATTCGACACTGACGAGAGACCTGCATTAAAAAAAACCTTTGCTCAAGATCTCCTAAACGCAACGAAATTCGAACAGACGCCAAGATAATAATAACTTGAGAGTTTTTCCGCCACCAGAATGATTCCTTAAAGGTGAAAAAAAGAAAAAGAAAGTGAAAAAATCTGCAAGAAAAGGAGTCTACACAAAGACCTTCGATATTCTTCGTCCTCACACACGCACACACGCAATCGAATGTGTACATGACCGTGCTTATCGGACATCACACGGTCACAATCCACAATACATCTAAGTTACATTCCATAAGCTATTTGTTAAGGAATATAGGCTTCAACAAACCACACTATCCATCCATTTAAATAAACTCATACGAGTATGAGCAACGGAATGATAAAAAAACAAGAAAATGAATAAATGAGAAGAAAAGAGGTAAAATAGACAATAAGCTTAGACAAGAAACCATTTTTTTTTTCTAACGAACGTAACACGCGTGACAACAAGGAGACACATAACAAGAATTAGGAAGACGCTAAGTGCCTTCAGCTCTATATTTTGAGCAAAAATAAATTAGGAAGATACCTACTCTTCATTTGCACTATCTTCGTCGCGGAGTGCAAAGGTGTTTTAGAATTATTTGTGCCCAAGTGTTTAGATAAGCGGAAACTTATAAAAGTTAATATACACGTAATATATATATATATATATATATATATATATATATATATATATATATATATATATATATATATATATATCAAATCGCATGATTATACATATATGTGTGCACAAGATGAAACAGACAGATTTTTATTATTTTTATAATTTTACACACATCTTTACTTACGCACACAAAAGGCTTATTCACAAATGGACAAATAGAGACTCGGCTATGCACTCATACCTCTGTACACCTTATCTGGTATTTAGACTATACTAGCGAATCAAAATACATCTTGGATTCGGGAATCTAACCAGTTTCATTAACAGCCACATACAATATGTTTGGTAGAACGATAAGTGAACGATAGTGGGGTATATCTGCATTGGTCACTGCACAGGTAAAGTTTTTTTTTAAACACTTTCATCTTCTTCGTTTTTTTACGATCTTCACTCAATTACCTACGCAAATCGGCAGATATTCCGTTCCCGACAGGTAAAGCTACCACAAACCTTTCGCATATAAGAGGCAAGGGATATATTCCGACGGAGAGAAAAAACTTTCTTAAAACGGGTCAAAAGACGATTTTATGTACACTCGTATTTATCCAAAAAGGGCCAATATGCCAATTTGCAACACATGAATCATGCTGGTCGACATGCTAGATCACATATTGAGTCAACAAAGTTATCACATTGACGTCAAGATATCACAACGCACGGGCAGGAAATAGCACGGCACGGCCTGATCCGGACGGTAACAACGTCCTTCCTCGGCAGTCGATGGTGCACTGAGGGTCTGCTGGCGAGAGAAGTCCACTTCCACCGGCTGGGAGTTGCCAACGTGTCTTTAACCGGATAACTTAATTATTTTTCAATAGACTATTTCTCTCTCTTTTTTTTTTCTTCCCTTATGACCTGTACAAGATGATGTGATTATTATTATTATTATTATTTTTTTTTTTTTGGGGGGGAGGAGGCGTATATATATATATATAGAAAGTTAGGTATATATATTTTTTTCTTTTCGAGAAGAGAGAAGCATTATAAGATCGCTTCATAAAGGGAAATCTTACACCCGTGTTTTTTCCTTTCCACATGGACGTATATAGGCCTATAGACACCTACAGATATTAATTCCCTCCCCTTTTTTCACCCCCCTCAAAAAAAAAAAAAAAAAAAAAAAAAAAACATCACGACACCTCAACCCAACGAAACTAAAAAAAAAAAAAAAAAAGGTAGTTCTCTACAGCTTCGTTCTCACAGACGAGTCGACGCGAAGGGCAGGCAGGCCTTGAGAGCGAGAGCGAGTGCGAGTGAGAGCGAGTGCGAGTGAGAGCGAGGGCGGCCGGACTCGCAACCCGTTCGCCGGCGACCTCTCTCGTCCGAGATGCGGAGTAGGAGTCGAGCTTGTTGTCGGCCACCACTTGGGGCTTATCTCCCTCGCTTGTGCCTTATCTTGATCCAGGAGGCACCCTACGGAACCTGCGATTCTCTGTCTCATGCGCTCTGTCTCTTTCTCTCGCATTCTGACTGTTCTCTCTCTTTCTTTCTCTATTTCTGTATGTCTGTCTCTATTTCTCTCTGCATCTGCCTCTGTCTCTGTCTCTCTGTCTCTCTGTCTCTGTCTCTCTCTCTCTCTCTCTCTCTCTCTCTCTCTCTCTCTCTCTCTCTCTCTCTCTCTCTCTCTCTCTCTCTCTCTCTCTCATTCTCTCCATCTCTACAACTCCTATATCCCTCACTCTCTATCTATTTATCCCTATATCCCCCCTCTCTTTCTCTTAATTTCTTATTCTCTCTCTCTCTCTCTCTCTCTCTCTCTCTCTCTCTCTCTCATTCTCTCCATCTCTACAACTCCTATATCCCTCACTCTCTATCTATTTATCCCTATATCCCCCCTCTCTTTCTCTTAATTTCTTATTCTCTCTCTCTCTCTCTCTCTCTCTCTCTCTCTCTCTCTCTCTCTCTCCTCTCTCTCTCTCTCTCTCCCTCTTTCCATCCACCTAGCCATTATCCTTCCATCCCCTCCCCCCCCCAACCCTGCCACATCCCCTCCCTATCCCCTGTCGCCTCTCCCTCCTCCTCCATCTGTTCCTTTTTATTCCCCCCCCTCCACTTCCCTCCCCTCCCCCCCCTTTCCTCCCCCTCCTCTCCCCCCCTTCTCTTTGACCCAAAGTTTATTTTCCTTGAGGTCCCATTCGTCCATAATATCCTCTTCTTAACCAATTTTGTTTTTCTCCTGTCATTTTTCTTCTTCTTCTTCTTCTCTTCCTTCTCCTTCACCTCCTTCTCCTTCTCCCTTTTTTCTATTTCTTCTTTTGTTATTTCTCTCTTGCTCACTCTTCTTCTACACTATTTCACTTCTTTCTCTCATTCTCTCCATTTCTTTATACGTCTATCTCTCTTTCTCTCACTCTCTATTTGTATCTTCCTAACCCCCCCTCTCTATCTCTTCCTCTTTCTCTCTTTGTCATCATCTCTTTCTTATTCTCCCACTCTCTCTCCCCATTCCTTGCTCATTCTCCCTCTCTCTCTCTCTCTCCCTCTCTCTCTCTCTCTCTCTCTCTCTCTCTCTCTCTCTCTCTCTCTCTCTCTCTCTCTCTCTCTCTCTCTTCCTCTTTCTCTTTCACTCTCTCTCTTTCTCTTCATCTCTCAAGCTTTCATTCTCTCTCTCTCTAAATCTCTTTCTCTCTCTCTCAATCTCTTTTTCTCTCTCTTTCAATCTCTTTCTCTCTCTCTCTCAATCTCTTTCTCTCTCTCTCAATCTCTTTCTCTCTCTCTCTCTCTCTCTCTCTCTCTCTCTCTCTCTCTCTCTCTCTCTCTCTCTCTCTCTCTCTCTCTCTCTCAATCTCTCTCTCTCTCTCTTCCTCTTTCTCTCTCTCACTCTCTCTCTTTCTCTTCATCTCTCAAGCTCTCATTCCCTCTCTTTCCCTTTCTCTCTTTCTCTCTCTCTCAATCTCTCTCTCTATCTCTCTCTCTCTCTCTCTCTCTCTCTCTCTCTCTCTCTTTCTCTCTCACTCTCTCTCTTTCTCTTCATCTCTCAAGCTCTCATTCTCCCATTTTCCCTCTCTCTCTCTCTCTCTCTCTCTCTCTCTCTCTCTCTCTCTCTCTCTCTCTCTCTCTCTCTCTCAATCTCTTTCTCCCCCCCCCCCCCCCAGTCTGCCGCACCCCCCCCCCCCCCAAAAAAAAATATATATCATATATACACCTCTCCCTCTTTCTCCATCTGTTCCTCTCTCCTTCCCCCACATCCACTTCCCTCCCACCCCCCTTCCCCACACATACCCCCTCCTGCTCCTCCTCCTCTCCCCCCTCCTCTTTGACCCAAAGTTTATTTTCCTCTTTATTTTTCCATTCATCCATAATATCCCAAGTTTTATTTTCCTCTTCTTAACCTATTTTTTTCTACTCCTGACACTTTGCCTTTTCTTCTTTTTCATCTTCAATATCATCATCATCATCATCTTCTTCTTCATGTTTTCTTCGTCTTCTTCTTCTTTGTCTTGTTCTTCTTCGTCTTCTTGTTCTTCTTCGTCCACTTCTTTGTCTTCTTCTTCTTCTTCTTCTTCTTCTTCTTCGTCTTCTTCTTCGTTTTCTTCTTCTTCTTCGTCCACTTCTTTGTCTTCTTCTTCTTCTTCGTCTTCTTCTTCTTCTACTTCTTCTTCGTCTTCTTCTTCTTCTTTTTCTTCTTCTTCTTCTTCTTCTTCTTGTTCTTCTTCTTCGTCCACTTCTTTGTCTTCTTCCTCTTCTTCTCCTTCTTCTTCTACTTCTTCTTCTTCTTCTTCTTCTTCTTCTTCTTCTTCTTCTTCGTCCACTTCTTTGTCTTCTTCTTCTTCTTCTTCTTCTTCGTCTTCTTCTTCTCCTTCTTCTTCTTTTTCTTCTTCGTCCACTTCTTTGTCTTCTTCTTCTTCTTCGTC
>NC_061836.1:3769188-3771688 GCF_019202785.1 Penaeus chinensis
AACCTTAAGCTAAAGATAGTAATAATGGTAGTGGTTATGGTAACGATAGCGATAATAATTAGTAATAACGATAATATTAACAATTAATGTTATAACTGATAAAAAAGAAGAAAATCCTCTTTCACTCAAATTGAAAAATAAGAAATGAAAAGAACTTGTTTTGCGCTGTCTTTGAAATCGACTTTCACTAGAAAGCTGATTATTTTGTCACTTGAGAATTTTAAAATATGACGTTGCATCAAAATAATATATTTCAGAGAGATTCTTATTGCTTTTGTTTACATTCTTCAGTTAATACATATATATTCTTAAAATTTGTTTATTGGCATGGTGTATTATAATTGTCTAGAGATTTATTGTCCATATTATCTCATCACTATCAACAATGATAATGATATCAACACTGCAGTCAGTAATAGCATGCATAATCACTACCACTATTAAAAATGGAAACCAGGGTTATTTGCACACAGGGACAGCATAATACATTTATATTTTCAACATGTAATAACAGATGGCGCTTAGCTTCTTGCGCGCATGCTTTACCATCAGTCATACTTAGGAGGCGATGCAGGCCAAATCTTGGATAAAACCTTACTAAACTAGGACACAATTTATGATATTTTACAACAATTCACGGATCTTTGTTTTAAGGATTATTACTTTCCAAAGAGGAAACAAAGAAAGAAAAGAGAAAATGAAAAAAAGACGTGTTTTTGGTAAATAAAAGTAACAATTACATCTTTGCAACATTATTGTTACGCAATGTGTTCATTACCGCGATTATTATTTGTCATTACAATGAGTTTTCCTTAATTTATGACTAGATAATTTTGTTGTCACCGCCCTGTTACTGTACTTGGTTTGTGTGTTTGCAAGCATTCGTCAAACAAATCCCATTAAAAATGTAGTTTGTACTTTAATCTCTCTATTTCTCTCTATCAGTTTGTCTACCGTCTATATCTGTCTCTGTCTGTTATTATCCTTCCCCCCCCCCCCTCTCTCTCTCTCATTTCCCTCCTCCCTATCTCTTACTTTCTCTCTTTCTCCCTCTTTCCTTTCCACTTAACCCCCACTGCTCTCTCTCTCTCTCTCTCTCTCTCTCTCTCTCTCTCTCTCTCTCTCTCTCTCTCTCTCTCTCTCTCTCTCTTCTTCATCACCATCTTCTTCTTCTTCTTCTTCTTTTCCTTCTTTATTTCCTTTACTCTCCCCCCCTCTCTCTCTCTCTCTCTCTCTCTCTCTCTCTCTCTCTTCTTCTTCATCATCATCATATTCTTCTTCATCTTCTTCTCCTTCTCCTTCTTCTTCTCTCTCTCTCTCTCTCTCTCTCTCTCTCTCTCTCTCTCTCTCTCTCTCTCTCTCTCTCTCTCTCTCTCTCTCCCTCTCTTTCTCTCTCTCTCTCTCTCTCTCTAGTATCTAAAGTGTGTCCTATCTTCCCCACTTCCCCTTCTAAACCTCTCAACAGAATTCCCCGCGACGGAAGTTGGAACGAAACCGAATACGATACAAACGGACCAAAAACAATGCCGTAATTTTGGAAATCTCTCCCCACGGTGAAACTGCCCACTCGCTTTCCTTCCCAACAACAACAACATCAAAACACACAGAAAAATAAGCGGAAGAATTTTGACCAGCGTCCGCCTCGCCTTTGAAATCTTAAGTACCGGCCCAAGTCGAAAGGTCACTGCAAAAGGTCAAGGCTATCGCTATCTTAGGTCAGAAAAAGTGGTTAGTTGAAAATGGATGACTTGACATTCTGGCAATGATATGCAGGAAGCCACGAGATAAAGGGAAATAAAACGAAATAAAAGTAAATGAAGATAGAAGCAGATAAAAAGATGTGTACACGTAGATACATTCACATGTACATACATTCTTACTTACATGTTTATGAACACATATGTCTTTACATATGTATCTAGCCATCTATGTATGTATGTATGTATCCATTGAGCTATCTACTTGTATATAAATGTATAAATAAGTAGCCAAACAGGCAGGCAGACAGAAAGACAGACAGACAGACAGACAGACAGACAGGCAGACAGACAGGCAGACAGACAGACAGACAGACAGGCAGACAGACAGACAGACAAGCAGACAGGCAGGCAGACAGGCAGACACACAGACAGACAGACAGACAAACAGACAGACAGACATACAGACAGGCAGAGAGGCAGACAGGCAGACAAACAGACAGACACAGTTAGACAGGCAGACAGACAAACAGACAGTCAGACAGACAGACGGACAGACAGACAGACAAACAGATAGACAGATAGACATACAGATATACAGGTATACAGACAGATAGACAAACAGACAGATAAATAGATAGATAGCCAGACAGACAGACAGATAGAAAGAGAGACAGACAGACAGAGAGAAATATAGACAGATATAGACAAATATATAGATAGAGATAAACAACCAGACAGACAGACAAACAGACAGAAAGATCGACAGAGACAAATATAGACAGATATAGTTAGATAGAGAC
>NC_061836.1:3816688-3821688 GCF_019202785.1 Penaeus chinensis
GAGGAAGGGGGGTGGGGGTACTGAAGTAGAGGCAGAGGAATAAGAGGAGGACAACGAGGAAGAGGAAGAAGAGGGGGGAGGGAGTAAGGAAAGAGGGGAAAGAGGTAGGGGACGGAGGGAGCTGGTAAAAGGGTGAGATTCAACCTGAAGGACCGGAATGAAATTACCATCTCTGGTTTCCTGTTCAACGTTGATTTACGTCTGAGCTGTTTGTTTGTCTGTTTGTCTGTGTGCTGTCTCTTCTGTGCTATTTCTTAATCGTCCGTTGCGAAAGGGACGCCTCTTCCACGTTTTAACGCTAACGCACAAAGACATTCCTCTCAAAGCCTCGTCCATGGCTCCTACATAGAGCGAATCGCAGCGAAATTGTATTAAAATCAAATGTGCTGGACGTAACTGTGTATTATAGTCATATGTGCTGAATGGGGAAATGTATTAAAATCAAATGATTTACGCGTGAACGTGTGTTAAAGTCAGGCGTAGTTCACCGTGAAAATGTGTTAACGTGAAAGACAATTTGGGCTGATTTGCCCTGCCTTTCAATCTCTCTCCTCTTCCCCCCCTTGCCCTCCCCCAACCCTATCCTGGAAACGGCGACGGAACATACTTGTCAGAGAGAAAGCATTAATAGAATCTTTAAACAAATAAAGATGTATGCACTCTAGAGTTATCCAGGTGTGACTGCGTGTGCATGTATACATTCCTTTTTTTCCCTCTTCCTTTCCTATGTTTTACGTGTATTTAGCCATGCTCTGTTGTTCTCACGAGTTATCAGTTTTAAAGAAATGATAATATGCATTACTTAAGTATATCTAGGGCAAGGCACCTTATCGTAAGGATAGTCGGAAAAATCGTCTTCGTTCTCCTCCATACTAATCAATTTCCTGCGTCTACTCCACATTATGAATCAGGACCGTAGCGGTGTTACTATCCCCCCGTCCTCCTTCTCACTGTGTGTTTACAAGCTATATCTGTCTCCAGTAGAGTCGTTATACCGTGTAGCACTGGAATAAAATAAAGAAGTAATAATCTCTATCACTGGAAGTACACTCGCATATGTGCTATGCAGAACACGAGCTTGCCGTTACAAGCATGTTCTTCGGCAACATGCGCTTGTAGAACGATCTTCATGAACACCCCATAAAGGAAAACCTATATTTCCATGTTCATAAAAGGAAAGCGGGAAAGATAATATTAATTTTGCTAAATTTCGAGAGAGAGAGAGAAAAATAATTTCCGTCCCACCATAAGATGCAATATTATCATAAGAATAAACGTATAACATCATCAGAGGTAGGTATAACAATAGAACACATACATGCGCGCAGTGTTGCCGAATATCACCCTCTCAGTTTCTCTCCTGGATGGGAGACAGAGGATGAAACCCCACTTACGCCGCGCGAGGACTTGATGTTAGCTTACCCATTACCAGCCAAAAGGGTAATTATTGTTGATAGCTTCGTGGACTCTGCATTTCGAGGCTGGTCCACTCTTAGGATGCGTTTTGGAAAGTATTTCTCAAACTCCAGTAAAAGAACAATAGCTTATACAAAGGAGACGAATATACACCAGCTTGGTTCCTCGTAATAGCATATGCACTTGTCCATAGATTTGCAACAGGCCGATCCCAATTAAAGACAAGTTTCTGCAGGTGATTGTCCGGAAAGATTTGGTTCAGTTGGCTGCAAAGATCAGAAACTAGTTCATTTTGTTCATTCTTTATCACATTACTACAAGCATAACAGGGATTAAATGTTGAATGGAGAGGGAACAAATAATGTTTGTTTCAAAGAATAAATGTATTAAATATTCTAACATTCTTTTGGCCTAAGTTTTTACTGTAGCTTTGAGGAAATTTTGAACTGGTAAAAAAAAAAGTTATCAACACAGCATCAGCATAAAGCATATTTCTCTGCCTTAAACGCCTTCCATTATCAATACCTTTACGTTGATCTATACTTACTCTATATCTACACCCACACTCCCAGTCTTTTCTATATTTACCTACTTTAGACCTATCTGGACATACATCATGTCTGTATTTTTAGCATCTGAGGTATCTCTGCCTTTTCTTCTCTTTATCTCTTTACCTCTACATCTGTGTCTTTAAAGATTGATTAATGATTCAATTTATCTGCCTGGGTCAACAGCTAAGGTCATTAGCGGCAAATACCTTGTTGGATTGAAATGTTCAAATATGTAAAACCTTAAAAATCTATCAATAACTGTCTTACAAATAAATATAAATAACAATAAATATCATAGTGAAAATCAAGGCATAACCATTATGCTCTAAATGTACAAAATCATCGCATAAATATTATGCATATATACATTTTATTGAAAATATTAGTCTCCCTGAGGAAACGAATAAGACCATCTATGTCACAATCCTCCCCCAATGCATTTTATTTCAGTGTATATGGGGGAGACAAGTACCTACGTCCTTGGCCTGAGAATGTTGCACACTTTCCACTGCATGTGCGACCCGTTAACCCAATGAGCGCGGGTGCTAAGCCTATAATGTCATGGCCACTGTAATAAAAGTTCTATCTATTGTCTTTACACATAGATGGCTCTACAAGTACTTAGTCACCAAGGAGTCAGCTATTAGTCTTATCTATCTCATCTGTTTACCCTTTTCCTTCATTTTTTTGAAAGCTGCACCTCTATTATTTATTGCTTTTGATGTTATTAATATTTTAATAAGAATCTAATATTCATAATCTCAATAAGAATGAAAACAATGTCCCAATCTACTTCTTGTGTAGCATTAGATGGCAACCCAGGCAACCCAGATATAGTTTCAAAGGCAAGTTTGATGTTTAAGCTTACATTTTATGGTGATTTATTCAGCGTCACCTTTATTATTATTGCATTTACTGTGGCCAAGTCGTGGTCGAAGTCGATTTTGGCCTAAACAGAGTTAAGGTCGAAGTCGAAGTCAAAGTCGAAGCCGAAGCCGAAGCCGAAGCCGAAGCCGAAGCCAAAGCCAAAGCCAAAGCCAAAGCCAAAGCCAAAGCCAAAGCCAAAGCCAAAGCCAAAGCCAAAGCCAAAGCCAAAGCCAAAGCCAAAGCCAAAGCCAAAGCTAAAGCCGAAGCCGAAGCCGAAGCCGAAGCCGAAGCCGAAGTCGTAGTCGTAGTCGTAGTCGTAGTCGTAGTCGTAGTCGTAGTCGAAGTCGAACTGAAGTCGAAGTCGAAGACAAAATGAAGTTGAAGTCTTAGTCGAAGTCGAAGTCGCTCTTTCTCTTTCTCTCTCGCTCTCTCTCTCCCTCCCTTCTTCCCTCCCTCCCTCCCTCCATCCCTCTCTCTCTCTCTCCCCCCCTCTCTCTCTCTCTCTCTCTCTCTCTCTCTCTCTTTCTCTCTCTCTCTCTCTCTCCCTCTCCCTCTCCCTCTTTCCGTCTCTCCAGGTCTCGCTCTTTCTCTCTCTCTCTCTCTCTCTCTCTCTACTCTTTCTCATTCTCCCTTCCTCTCCTTCTCCTTCTCCTTCCCCCCCTCTCTCTCTTCCCTTTCATATCCAAATCTACTGGAAGTGATTTGCGAAATCGAATTTAATTAGGAGGCCAATGTGTTTGTTTACATGTGACGTCATAGGCCGTAGGTAAAATGGCGTCAAAGGCATGCTAATATTAGATATATCTCATTACCGAAACATTCGTCGTTTTCAGTCCATTGTGTTCTTATATTTGTTTTAATTTGTACTTGGGTTTATAACTGCTAGATGACAAAGAAAGGATTAATGATCACCTTGCGATCTCATGATTAATATCGGTTTAACATCCTTTTGAAAGTGCAAGCTGCCTGTTTTTTATTATCATTATTATCATTCTTCTTCTTCTTCTTCTTCCTCTTCTTCTTCTTCTTCTTCTTCTTCTTCTTAGCATTATTATTATTATTATTATTATTATTATTATTATTATTATTATTATCAAAATTATGACTACTGTCCTATCTTCTGTTAATATTATATTGTCTAAGGTTTGAAATAGAAAGTGAATATTATGAGGCATAAAAAAAGGGATCCAGTGACATATTGACAACTACTAATATGAAGAAATTTATTGAATCCGAACAGAATGAACTGACAGCGTAACTAACCTGCATAGGGTGTGAAGAAGCGAAAAAAACTCATGGAAATTACTTATAGAAAATAAACCAGCAAAGTTTCTAAACTACTGGAGAACATTTATTTAATTCTTATTGTATTTCAGTTATTTATTTATCTATTTTATAAAAAAAAGTCACCTTCGAGATTGACTATTAAGTCTGTAGATTACTGGAGAACATTTATTTTCTTCTCTTAATTTAGATATCTATTTACATATTTTAGGAAAAAAATCACCTTCAAGATTGAATATTTCACAAAACACCTTTCAGTCTTTTTGCTTCACTGAGTTGCCGTTTTGATTCATTATAGAAAAATGGAAAATGAGATCAAACTAAACTAACGAAACTCCTATCTAAACTTTATCATCTTCACAATGACAGTTGGCAACTATAATCTTTTTCCCAAACAGTTTTATCTCCAGCCTTTAATTTAGCATCTCCTTAACATCCCACTAAAGTATTTAACTACGTCATCCTACTTCCTCCTCAGTCTTCCCCGGTCTCTTTTGCCTGTCATTCCCTCTACGACAAGATAATCCAAACATGCTCTCGATCCGCAAAATACAAAATACCCTTCAGACCATACCTACTCCTGTTACCATTGGTATCTCCGAGGCAGTAGCGAGCTTTGTGTGGTTTCCGGGATAGATGCAAAGCTTGTTTCACTTTCGGATCCCCTGATACACACCACGAGAATCCAAAACATTTGCATGCTCAAAAAGGAAAAATGAAGCTTTTCACTCTTGCTGTGAAATGTTCCTCTACATTTACCAAACGAGCGGATTAGTTGTTGTGTCTGAGTTTCGAATGTGTATCACCTCTTAACAAAAGGTTTAATCCTTAGTCTGAACACAGCAATCCCTTTTTATCCTTCGTATCCATTTATCATGACAC
>NC_061836.1:3836795-3839295 GCF_019202785.1 Penaeus chinensis
ATAAATATAAATCTATCTATCTATCTATCTATCTATCTATATATATATATATATATATATATATATATATATATATATATGTGTGTGTGTGTGTGTGTGTGTGTGTGTGTGTGTGTGTGTGTGTGTGTACACACTTCCAGTAAATGATCCTTGGCAATATATCTAGATCCAATATGCAACAGTCATCTGACGGGACACGCGACAAAAACCAAACGCAAGCTCCCCTTCCAAAAAAAGGTATAATTCCCGGACCCAACTTCCACTCAGAGGAACCAAATTCCTTCTCTTTTTTACAACTCGCCTCCGGTCTACCTCCTTCCCTACCTTCCAAGTAGCCAATCAGCGCTTACGATTCCCCAGCCAATCACAGGCAAGGAACGCCAAGGGAACGCGTCCGAAAGTATGCAATTCTAAGGTGTATAAAGCGCGGGTTAACAACATTACCACAATGACTTCGGTGCCATAAACGAACTCATAGAGGCGGTTAATGGGTGTTGACCTAAACGTCTGTTGGGTGTGTGTGTATTTTTTAAAAATCTTCAGTTCTGTATGTTACGTTTATGTACGATTATTATCATTTTTTTCTTGTAAATTCTAACTTGTTCGTTCGTTTTCCATAAGTGTTTTGTTTTTTTGTTAGTGTTTTAATTAATTTTTGATATGTGTTTTTTATTATTTGTTTTACCTATGTTGGTTCCTTTTTGATTGCAATTATTATTGTCACGATTATCATTATTTTTTCAATAATTCGTTTAATTCTATCACTCTCATAACTTATTGTTGTTAGCCTTACCATGATTTATGTCTATTATTTAAAAAAATCAAGCACTATCATAATTCATGTTTTCTCCTATAAGTATCATAATTGATCTACTACCGTAATAATTTTTGTATTCTTATAATCATTATTGTTTTATGTCATACAAACACGGATGTTGATGCGCAGTATACATAATTCTCAAAATCATTTCCATAACCATTATCATTATTATTATTATTATTATTATTATTATTATTATTATTATTATTAGTCATAGTATCATCATCATCGTCGGGCTTTATCATCATCATCATCATCATCATCATCATCACTATCTTTGGGATGTATTATTACCATTATTATTATCATTATTACTATTATTATCATTATTGTTATCATTATCATTATTATTACTATTACTATTATCATTATTATTATTATCATAACTACTATTACCATTTTCATTATTACTATTATCATAATTATTATCATTAGGCTGTATTATCATTATCATCATTATTATACTTTATCATCATTATCATTTTTGTATTCTTTACCATACCCGAACAGTCAAAAAGAACACCGCGAAGCCCAAGTTATTCCAACATTCTTTTATCCAATAACAGTCCTGAACCTGATTCCAAATTCCGCATCGGACAAGATTCCATTGCGTTTTGCATCTTTATACACTTCTTAAACCCTTTCAAAGCTTTGGTTGTAGAAAGGAAAAAAAAAAAAAAAAAAAAAAAAAAATGCTACAGGCCATTTTTTCTTCGGGAACACAACAAAGCTCTTAGTGTCTGAAGAGGCACGGAGAGACATGAGTTTGAAGTCACGTGATAAAAAAGAAGAAAAAAAAAAAAAACTAAAAAAAAAAAAGAGAATAGAAATAAAGAAAAATAAAAGGGAAACAACAACAACAACAAAACGAAGAAAAAGAAAAAAAGAAAATAATGGAATGATAGAAAATAAAAAAATAGAAAAAAAAGAAAAGAAAAGGAAAACACAACAACAACAAGAAAAAAAGAAAAAAAAGAAAAAGAAATAGAAATGTAAAGATAAAAAAAGGGAAAGAAAAGGAAAACAACAACAACAACAAGAAAAAAAAGAAAAAGGGAAAAAATGTAAAGATAAAAAAAAGAAAACGGAAAAAAGGGAAAGAAAAAGGAAAGAAAAAGGAAAAAAAAGAAAAAGAAAACAAAAAAGAAAAGAAAAGGAAAAGAAATGGAAATATAAAAAAAACGAAAAAAAAAAGAAAATGAAAAGGAAAGAAAGAAAAAGAAAACGAAAAAAGGGAAAGAAAAAGGAAAAAAAGAAAAGAAAACAAAAAAAAGAAAGAAAAAGAAAAAGAAATGGAAATATAAAAACACGAAAAAAGGGAATAGTAAAGGAAAGAAAGAAAAACAAAACGAAAAGAAAGAAATAAAAACGAAAAGAATTAAAAGAAAAGATAAAAAAAAAACGAAAAAAAAAAAAAGACCGAGCGAAAGAAACAAACAAACGGATAACTTCTAAACGAATTTCCTATTCTATTTTTTTCCTTTTTATCTCTTTTATATATAAACACTCTTCATACACCTGGGCGATAAAGCAAAGTGCGCTCGATGGGGGCGGAAAGGCCGTGAGTGGATCGCAAGAACATAAAACAGAGTTGGATGGGGACAACAGACAACACAGAGGCTAAGGGAAGGATCTGACATTCCACGAATCTTTTGGTTTCTCTTTAGCTGTGTTTGGTCT
>NC_061836.1:3857237-3859737 GCF_019202785.1 Penaeus chinensis
GGTGACACTGCCATTTAACCTCTCAATAGTGAATTGAGAGAGGCCTATGTCCTGCAGTGGAATGAATGGCTGTAAAAAGAAAAGAAAAGAAAAGAAAAAAAAGAGAGAGAAAAAAAAATATATATATATATGCGTGTGTGTGTGTGTGTGTGTGTATGTGTGTGTGTGTGTGTATGTGTGTAAGTGTGTGTGTGTGTGTGTGTGTGTATGCGTGTGTGTATGCATGTATATGTGCATAAATTTGTTAAAGCACTTGATTCCGTCCCTTGTAGTCCCGAGCTCAATGCAAAATGCCTGCGCTCCGACTGCTGGCTCAAGAGAAGTCTTTCAAACAAGGGTTGTTGAATTGAAATACACTTGAGTCCTGCAGTGGAAAGAATAGATATGGAACGATAGTGAAAATAAGTGCATACACACACACACACAAACACACTTACACAAACACACACACACAAACCCACATACACACACACATACACAAACACACACACACAAACACATAAACACAAACCCACATACACAAACACACACACACAAACCCACAAACACAAACACACACACACAAACACACAAACACAAATACGCATACACAAACACGCGTATCCATACCTTCCACACGTAAGTCTTCGCTTGCCGTTGTTGCCAGTGTGCCCATTTCCTCGTCATTTTTCGGAAGCCTCCTCCTTGCGTATCATATTCCTTTGACGAAAATGAAATAAGGACAATGACACACTTTCGAGCCGCTTCAGACGCTCCTATTTACTGGCGACAATGGAGGTTCTTAAACTTTTCGGTTTAAAGGCCATTAAATTCTAATTGGTTTGGACTGCCAACTTTTTCCTTTTCTCCTGAAATTCCTGAGCAAGTTTCTGCTTATTTCGACTTATTTTGCAAACGGAATGCTGCTTATGTGGTATTTGGGAAAATCTTTTCTTTTCTTTTCTCTTTTTTTTT
Organism: Penaeus chinensis; assembly: GCF_019202785.1. NCBI lineage: Eukaryota > Metazoa > Arthropoda > Malacostraca > Decapoda > Penaeidae > Penaeus > Penaeus chinensis. The sequence goes on from NC_061836.1 coordinate 3,858,192, forward strand.
TTGTTTTCAATTTGTTGTTGTTGTTTTTCATGTTCCTCAAACGATATATTTCAGAGTTTGTTGTTCTGAATAGAAAGGAAAATTCTGTGTGAAAAAAAATCCCATTTTCTTTCTCTCCACTTTGTTTCTTAATTCATTTCTGTCTCTCTCTGTCTGTCTCTCTTCCCCTCTCTTTATTAAATCCTTTACTCAATTGCCCTTCTCTTCCCCCTCGTTTTTCTCCCCCTGCCTTCTCCCCTCTTTCTCTCTCTTCACTCATTCACTTTATATTCTCTATCTCTTTTGCTTTTCATCCCCCCCCTCTCTCTCACATTCTATCTCTCTCTGTCTCTCTCTATCTCTCTCTCCATCTATCTACCCAATTATCTATCTATCTCTCACCCATCTATCTCTCTATCCATTAATCTATCTATCTATCTATCTATCTATATATCTAACTCCCCACTGACTTTGAACTGTCACAATGAAATGACAGATATGCTATTTTTCGAGTTCCATGATTCAAAGATTAGATTAACGAAACAAACGAGGCTTCATTCATCGCACAAACGCAACAAAAACAAAAAACAAAAACAAAACTATTCTTTAGATGTAATCAGAATAAAGACCTTTTCAACAGTGTGACCCGTTATTACATTAGAAATTCCCACGAACATTAAGGGCAGTGTCTTTTCAATAATACATTGCGAATGTGGAACGGATAGGAAATGTCAACGTATGGAGAGAGAGAGACAGGTGTGTGAGAGAGAGAGAGAGAGAGAGAGAGAGAGAGAGAGAGAGAGAGAGAGAGAGAGAGAGAGAGAGAGAGAGAGAGAGACAGAGGGGAATAAAAATGTCTTTTGCTATAGCTTTGTCCCATTCTTATATGGGGTCACTATAATCAGGTTATGGCATATATCCTTTTATGGCCGGATGCCCTTCCTGACGCCAACTTTCTCTATTTACCCGGGCTTAGTCTGTCTTATCCATCTAGTGGCTAGGTTATTAAACGCACATCTGAAAGAGTGAAATTTTGATGAGGAAAAAGAAAAACAACAAAAAACAGAAACAAAAAGACGAAATAAAGCAGTCAATAAACCTTCTTGCATCTTTTCGAAACGCGATTCAGTTTCAATCTAATAAAATCTACTTTCTTCTTACCATCTCCTCTAACTGCCTCTGGCCTTGCAAGACGGAGATATTGCATCCTAAGGGCTCATATTGCAAGGCTAAAACAAATGACGACAGATCACGTGACACGCCTTTTGCAACGTCGGGAAAGGGAATCATCTGCTTTTCCTTCTTAAGCAACAACTGCAGTTGCAATATCGTGTCTGCTATCAGGATCCGCCCGAAAGCAAGAAGGATTCCTGTTATGATTAGTAACGCGATAGTCAGGATAGGAATAATTGACGTATAACCAGGATGGAAAAATAAACTTACTCATCAGCAAAAAGCAGAAAAAAATAAAATAAGAAATAAATAAAGAAAAAGGTTATGATAGTTTTTTTTCTTATAGATTACTAGGTATACTGTGTCTTAAGTCGTTTATATGTTTATCCACGCA